>NC_052173.1:9087109-9236482 GCF_902713615.1 Scyliorhinus canicula | reverse complement strand
TCACACACACACACTGGACCAACAATAATATAATGGTCATTCACTGACATGTTCCTGTCTCTCATACACACACTGGACCAACAATAATATAATGGCCATTCACTGACATGTTCCTGTCACACACACACAGCACCAACAATAATATAATGGCCATTCACTGACATGTTCCACACACACACTGGACCAACAATAATATAATGGCCATTCACTGACATGTTCCTGTCACACACACTGCACCAACAATAATATAATGGCCATTCACTGGCATGTTCCACACACACACTGGACCAACAATAAAATAATGGTCATTCACTGACATGTTCCTGTCACACACACACACTGGACCAACAATAATATAATGGCCATTCACTGACATGTTCCTGTCACACACACTGGACCAACAATAATATAATGGCCATTCACTGACATGTTCCTGTCACACACACTGCACCAACAATAATATAATGGCCATTCACTGACATGTTCCTGTCACACACACTGCACCAACAATAATATAATGGCCATTCACTGGCATGTTCCACACACACACTGGACCAACAATAAAATAATGGTCATTCACTGACATGTTCCTGTCACACACACACACTGGACCAACAATAATATAATGGCCATTCACTGACATGTTCCTGTCACACACACTGGACCAACAATAATATAATGGCCATTCACTGACATGTTCCTGTCACACACACTGGACCAACAATAATATAATGGCCATTCACTGACATGTTCCACACACACACACTGGACCAACAATAATATAATGGCCATTCACTGACATGTTCCACACACACACACACTGGACCAACAATAATATAATGGCCATTCACTGACATGTTCCACACACACACACTGGACCAACAATAATATAATGGCCATTCACTGACATGTTCCACACACACACACTGGACCAACAATAATATAATGGCCATTCACTGACATGTTCCACACACACAAACTGGACCAACAATAATATAATGGCCATTCACTGACATGTTCCTGTCACACACACTGCACCAACAATAATATAATGGCCATTCACTGACATGTTCCACACACACACACACACACTGGACCAACAATAATATAATGGCCATTCACTGACATGTTCCACACACACACTGGACCAACAATAATATAATGGCCATTCACTGACATGTTCCTGTCACACACACTGGACCAACAATAATATAATGGCCATTCACTGACATGTTCCACACACACACACTGGACCAACAATAATATAATGGCCATTCACTGACATGTTGCTGTCACACACACTGGACCAACAATAATATAATGGCCATTCACTGACATGTTCCACACACACACACACACACTGGACCAACAATAATATAATGGCCATTCACTGACATGTTCCTGTCACACACACACACTGGACCAACAATAATATAATGGCCATTCACTGACATGTTCCACACACACACACACACTGGACCAACAATAATATAATGGCCATTCACTGACATGTTCCACATACACACACACACACCGGACCAACAATAATATAATGGCCATTCACTGACATGTTCCACACACACACTGGACCAACAATAATATAATGGCCATTCACTGACATGTTCCTGTCACACACACACTGGACCAACAATAATATAATGGCCATTCACTGACATGTTCCTGTCACACACACACTGGACCAACAATAATATAATGGCCATTCACTGACATGTTCCACACACACACACACACACTGGACCAACAATAATATAATGGCCATTCACTGACATGTTCCTGTCACACACACACTGGACCAACAATAATATAATGGCCATTCACTGACATGTTCCACACACACACACTGGACCAACAATAATATAATGGCCATTCACTGACATGTTCCACACACACACACACTGGACCAACAATAATATAATGGCCATTCACTGACATGTTCCACACACACACTGGACCAACAATAATATAATGGCCATTCACTGACATGTTCCACACACACACTGGACCAACAATAATATAATGGCCATTCACTGACATGTTCCTGTCACACACACACTGGACCAACAATAATATAATGGCCATTCACTGACATGTTCCTGTCACACACACACTGGACCAACAATAATATAATGGCCATTCACTGACATGTTCCTGTGACACACACATACTGGACCAACATTAATATAATGGCCATTCACTGACATGTTCCTGTGACACACACTGCACCAACAATAATATAATGGCAATTCACTGACATGTTCCTGTGACACACACACTGGGCCAACAATAATATAATGGCCATTCACTGACATGTTCCTGTCACACACACACACACTGGATCAACAATAATATAATGGCCATTCACTTACATGTTCCTGTCACACACACACTGGACCAACAATAATATAATGGCCATTCACTGACATGTTCCACACACACAGAGACACACACTGCACCAACAATAATATAATGGCCATTCACTGACATGTTCCTGTCACACACACACTGGACCAACAATAATATAATGGCCATTCACTGACATGTTCCACACACACAGAGACACACACTGCACCAACAATAATATACTGGCCATTCACTGACATGTTCCTGTCACACACACACTGGACCAACAATAATATAATGGCCATTCACTGACATGTTCCACACACACAGAGACACACACTGCACCAACAATAATATAATGACCATTCACTGACATGTTCCTGTCACACACACACACACTGGGCCAACAATAATATAATGGCCATTCACTGACATGTTCCACACACACAGAGACACACACTGCACCAACAATAATATAATGGTCATTCACTGACATGTTCCACACACACACTGGACCAACAATAATATAATGGCCATTCACTGACATGTTCCTGTCACACACACTGCACCAACAATAATATAATGGCCATTCACTGACATGTTCCACACACACACACACACTGGACCAACAATAATATAATGGCCATTCACTGACATGTTCCACACACACACTGGACCAACAATAATATAATGGCCATTCACTGACATGTTCCTGTCACACACACTGCACCAACAATAATATAATGGCCATTCACTGACATGTTCCACACACACACACTGGACCAACAATAATATAATGGCCATTCACTGACATGTTCCTGTCACACACACTGGACCAACAATAATATAATGGCCATTCACTGACATGTTCTTGAAACACACACACAGGACCAACAATAATATAATGGTCATTCACTGACATGTTCCTGTCACACACACACACTGGACCAACAATAATATAATGGCAATTCACTGACATGTTCCTGTCACACACACACTGCACCAACAATAATATAATGGCCATTCACTGACATGTTCCTGTCACACACACACACAGCACCAACAATAATACAATGGCCATTCACTGACATGTTCCACACACACACACACTGGACCAACAATAATACAATGGCCATTCACTGACATGTTCCACACACACACACACTGCACCAACAATAATATAATGGCCATTCACTGACATGTTCCAGTCACACACACACACTGGACCAACAATAATATAATGGCCATTCACTGACATGTTCCTGTCACACACACACTGGACCAACAATAATATAATGGTCATTCACTGACATGTTCCACACACACACTGGACCAACAATAATATAATGGCCATTCACTGACATGTTCCTGTCACACACACACACACACACACACACACACACACACACACACACTGGACCAACAATAATATAATGGCCATTCACTGACATGTTCCTGTCACACACACACTGGACCAAACAATAATATAATGGCCATTCACTGACATGTTCCACACACACACACTGGACCAACAATAATATAATGGCCATTCACTGACATGTTCCTGTCACACACACACTGGACCAACAATAATATAATGGCCATTCACTGACATGTTCCTGTCACACACACACTGGACCAACAATAATATAATGGCCATTCACTGACATGTTCCTGTCACACACACACAGCACCAACAATAATATAATGGTCATTCACTGACATGTTCCACACACACACACTGGACCAACAATAATATAATGGCCATTCACTGACATGTTCCTGTCACACACACACTGGACCAACAATAATATAATGGCCATTCACTGACATGTTCCTGTCACACACACACCGGACCAACAATAATATAATGGCCATTCACTGACATGTTCCTGTCACACACACACTGGACCAACAATAATATAATGGCCATTCACTGACATGTTCCTGTCACACACACACTGGACCAACAATAATATAATGGCCATTCACTGACATGTTCCTGTCACACACACACTGGACCAACAATAATATAATGGCAATTCACTGACATGTTCCTGTCACACACACACACACACTGGACCAACAATAATATAATGGCCATTCACTGACATGTTCCTGTCACACACACACACACACTGGACCAACAATAATATAATGGCCATTCACTGACATGTTCCTGTCACACACACACACACACTGGACCAACAATAATATAATGGCAATTCACTGACATGTTCCTGTCACACACACACACACACTGGACCAACAATAATATAATGGCAATTCACTGACATGTTCCTGTCACACACACACACACACTGGACCAACAATAATATAATGGCCATTCACTGACATGTTCCTGTCACACACACACACACACTGGACCAACAATAATATAATGGCCATTCACTGACATGTTCCACACACACACACTAACTGGACCAACAATAATATAATGGCCATTCACTGACATGTTCCACACACACACTGGACCAACAATAATATAATGGCCATTCACTGACATGTTCCACACACACACACACACTGAACCAACAATAATATAATGGTCATTCACTGACATGTTCCACACACACACACACACTGAACCAACAATAATATAATGGCCATTCACTGACATGTTCCTGTCACACACACACTGGACCAACAATAATATAATGGCCATTCACTGACATGTTCCACACACACACACACACTGAACCAACAATAATATAATGGTCATTCACTGACATGTTCCACACACACACACACACACACTGAACCAACAATAATATAATGGCCATTCACTGACATATTCCACACACACACTGGACCAACAATAATATAATGGCCATTCACTGACATGTTCCTGTCACACACACACTGGACCAACAATAATATAATGGCCATTCACTGACATGTTCCTGTCACACACACACACACACTGAACCAACAATAATATAATGTCCATTCACTGACATGTTCCTGTCTCTCACAAACACACGACACCAACAATAATATAACGGCCATTCACTGACATGTTCCAGTCACACACACACACTGGACCAACAATAATATAATGGCCATTCACTGACATGTTCCTGTCACACACACACACTGGACAAACAATAATATAATGGCCATTCACTGACATGTTCCTGTCACACACACACACACACTGGACCAACAATAATATAATGGCCATTCACTGACATGTTCCTGTCACACACACTGGACCAACAATAATATAATGGCCATTCACTGACATGTTCCACACACACACACTGGACCAACAATAATATAATGGCCATTCACTGACATGTTCCACACACACACACACACTGGACCAACAATAATATAATGGCCATTCACTGACATGTTCCTGTGACACACACACTGGACCAACAATAATATAATGGCCATTCACTGACATGTTCCACACACACACACACACTGGACCAACAATAATATAATGGCCATTCACTGACATGTTCCACACACACACACACACTGGACCAACAATAATATAATGGCCATTCACTGACATGTTCCTGTCACACACACACTGGACCAACAATAATATAATGGCCATTCACTGACATGTTCCTGTCACACACACACACACACTGGACCAACAATAATATAATGGCCATTCACTGACATGTTCCACACACACACACTAACTGGACCAACAATAATATAATGGCCATTCACTGACGTGTTCCACACACACACTGGACCAACAATAATATAATGGCCATTCACTGACATGTTCCACACACACACACACACACTGAACCAACAATAATATAATGGTCATTCACTGACATGTTCCACACACACACACACACACACTGAACCAACAATAATATAATGGCCATTCACTGACATGTTCCTGTCACACACACACACTGAACCAACAATAATATAATGGCCATTCACTGACATGTTCCTGTCACACACACACTGGACCAACAATAATATAATGGCCATTCACTGACATGTTCCACACACACACACACACTGAACCAACAATAATATAATGGTCATTCACTGACATGTTCCACACACACACACACACACTGAACCAACAATAATATAATGGCCATTCACTGACATATTCCACACACACACTGGACCAACAATAATATAATGGCCATTCACTGACATGTTCCTGTCACACACACACTGGACCAACAATAATATAATGGCCATTCACTGACATGTTCCTGTCACACACACACACACACTGAACCAACAATAATATAATGTCCATTCACTGACATGTTCCTGTCTCTCACACACACACTGGACCAACAATAATATAACGGCCATTCACTGACATGTTCCAGTCACACACACACACTGGACCAACAATAATATAATGGCCATTCACTGACATGTTCCTGTCACACACACACACTGGACAAACAATAATATAATGGCCATTCACTGACATGTTCCTGTCACACACACACACACACTGGACCAACAATAATATAATGGCCATTCACTGACATGTTCCTGTCACACACACTGGACCAACAATAATATAATGGCCATTCACTGACATGTTCCACACACACACACTGGACCAACAATAATATAATGGCCATTCACTGACATGTTCCACACACACACACACACTGGACCAACAATAATATAATGGCCATTCACTGACATGTTCCTGTCACACACACACACTGAACCAACAATAATATAATGGCCATTCACTGACATGTTCCTGTCACACACACACTGGACCAACAATAATATATTGGCCATTCACTGACATGTTCCACACACACACACACACTGAACCAACAATAATATAATGGTCATTCACTGACATGTTCCACACACACACACTGAACCAACAATAATATAATGGCCATTCACTGACATGTTCCACACACACACTGGACCAACAATAATATAATGGCCATTCACTGACATGTTCCACACACACACACTGGACCAACAATAATATAATGGCCATTCACTGACATGTTCCAGACACACACACTGGACCAACAATAATATAATGGCCATTCACTGACGTGTTCCACACACACTTGGCCAACAATAATATAATGGCCATTCACTGACATGTTCCACACACACACACACTGGACCAACAATAATATAATGGCCATTCACTGACATGTTCCTGTCACACACACACACTGGACCAACAATAATATAATGGCCATTCACTGACATGTTCCACACACACACACACACACTGGACCAACAATAATATAATGGCCATTCACTGACATGTTCCACACACACACACACTGGACCAACAATAATATAATGGCCATTCACTGACATGTTCCACACACACACACTGGACCAACAATAATATAATGGCCATTCACTGACATGTTCCACACACACACACACTGGACCAACAATAATATAATGGCCATTCACTGACATGTTCCACACACACACTGGACCAACAATAATATAATGGCCATTCACTGACATGTTCCACACACACACTGGACCAACAATAATATAATGGCCATTCACTGACATGTTCCTGTCACACACACACTGGACCAACAATAATATAATGGCCATTCACTGACATGTTCCACACACACACACTGGACCAACAATAATATAATGGCCATTCACTGACATGTTCCTGTGACACACACATACTGGACCAACATTAATATAATGGCCATTCACTGACATGTTCCTGTGACACACACTGCACCAACAATAATATAATGGCCATTCACTGACATGTTCCTGTCACACACACACACACACACACACACACACACACACTGGATCAACAATAATATAATGGCCATTCACTGACATGTTCCTGTCTCACACACACACACACACACACACTGGACCAACAATAATATAATGGCC
Organism: Scyliorhinus canicula; assembly: GCF_902713615.1. Classification (NCBI taxonomy): domain Eukaryota; kingdom Metazoa; phylum Chordata; class Chondrichthyes; order Carcharhiniformes; family Scyliorhinidae; genus Scyliorhinus; species Scyliorhinus canicula. Next base: position 9,228,220 of record NC_052173.1, on the reverse strand, counting down.
ATTCACTGACATGTTCCACACACACAAACTGGACCAACAATAATATAATGGCCATTCACTGACATGTTCCTGTCACACACCCACACTGGACCAACAATAATATAATGACCATTCACTGACATGTTCCACACACACACACTGGACCAACAATAATATAATGGCCATTCACTGACATGTTCCTGTCACACACACACAGCACCAACAATAATATAATGGCCATTCACTGACATGTTCCACACACACACACACACTGGACCAACAATAATATAATGGCCATTCACTGACATGTTCCTGTCACACACACACAGCACCAACAATAATATAATGGCCATTCACTGACATGTTCCACACACACACTGGACCAACAATAATATAATGGCCATTCACTGACATGTTCCTGTCACACACACACTGGACCAACAATAATATAATGGCCATTCACTGACATAGAACATAGAACAGTACAGCACAGAACAGGCCCTTCGGCCCTCGATGTTGTGCCGAGCAATGATCACCCTACTTAAACCCACGTAACCCGTATACCCGTAACCCAACAATCCCCTCATTAACCTTACACTCCCCCCATTAACCTTACACTACGGGCAATTTAGCATGGCCAATCCACCTAACCCGCACATCTTTGGACTGTGGGAGGAAACCGGAGCACCCGGAGGAAACCCACGCACACACGGGGAGGACGTGCAGACTCCACACAGACAGTGACCCAGCCGGGAATTGAACCTGGGACCCTGGAGCTGTGAAGCATTGATGCTAACCACCATGCTACCGTGAGGCCCCTCACGTTCCGGTGACATGTTCCGGTCACACACACACAGCACCAACAATAATATAATGGCCATTCACTGACATGTTCCAGTCACACACACACACACTGGACCAACAATAATATAATGGCCATTCACTGACATGTTCCACACACACACACACTGGACCAACAATAATATAATGGCTATTCACTGACATGTTCCTGTCACACACACACACTGCACCAACAATAATATAATGGCCATTCACTGACATGTTCCTGTCACACACACTGGACCAACAATAATATAATGGTCATTCACTGACATGTTCCACACACACACTGGACCAACAATAATATAATGGCCATTCACTGACATGTTCCAGTCACACACACACACACTGGACCAACAATAATATAATGGCCATTCACTGACATGTTCCACACACACACACACTGGACCAACAATAATATAATGGCTATTCACTGACATGTTCCTGTCACACACACACAGCACCAACAATAATATAATGGCCATTCACTGACATGTTCCAGTCACACACACACACACTGGACCAACAATAATATAATGGCCATTCACTGACATGTTCCACACACACACACACTGGACCAACAATAATATAATGGCTATTCACTGACATGTTCCTGTCACACACACACACTGCACCAACAATAATATAATGGCCATTCACTGACATGTTCCTGTCACACACACTGGACCAACAATAATATAATGGTCATTCACTGACATGTTCCACACACACACTGGACCAACAATAATATAATGGCCATTCACTGACGTGTTCCTGTCACACACACACTGGACCAACAATAATATAATGGCCATTCACTGACATGTTCCACACACACACACACTGGACCAACAATAATATAATGGCCATTCACTGACATGTTCTTGAAACACACACACAGGACCAACAATAATATAATGGTCATTCACTGACATGTTCCTGTCACACACACACACTGGACCAACAATAATATAATGGCAATTCACTGACATGTTCCTGTCACACACACACTGCACCAACAATAATATAATGGCCATTCACTGACATGTTCCTGTCACACACACACACAGCACCAACAATAATACAATGGCCATTCACTGACATGTTCCACACACACACACACTGGACCAACAATAATACAATGGCCATTCACTGACGTGTTCCACACACACACACACTGCACCAACAATAATATAATGGCCATTCACTGACATGTTCCAGTCACACACACACACTGGACCAACAATAATATAATGGCCATTCACTGACATGTTCCTGTCACACACACACACACACACACACACTGGACCAACAATAATATAATGGCCATTCACTGACATGTTCCTGTCACACACACACTGGACCAACAATAATATAATGGCCATTCACTGACATGTTCCACACACACACACTGGACCAACAATAATATAATGGCCATTCACTGACATGTTCCTGTCACACACACACTGGACCAACAATAATATAATGGCCAATCACTGACATGTTCCTGTCACACACACACACACACTGGACCAACAATAATATAATGGCCATTCACTGACATGTTCCACACACACACTGGACCAACAATAATATAATGGCCATTCACTGACATGTTCCACACACACACACTGAACCAACAATAATATAATGGTCATTCACTGACATGTTCCACACACACACACACACTGAACCAACAATAATATAATGGCCATTCACTGACATGTTCCTGTCACACACACACTGGACCAACAATAATATAATGGCCATTCACTGACATGTTCCACACACACACACACACTGAACCAACAATAATATAATGGCCATTCACTGACATGTTCCACACACACACACACACACTGAACCAACAATAATATAATGGCCATTCACTGACATATTCCACACACACACTGGACCAACAAAAATATAATGGCCATTCACTGACATGTTCCTGTCACACACACACTGGACCAACAATAATATAATGGCCATTCACTGACATGTTCCTGTCACACACACACACACACACTGAACCAACAATAATATAATGTCCATTCACTGACATGTTCCTGTCTCTCACACACACACTGGACCAACAATAATATAACGGCCATTCACTGACATGTTCCAGTCACACACACACACTGGACCAACAATAATATAATGGCCATTCACTGACATGTTCCTGTCACACACACACACTGGACAAACAATAATATAATGGCCATTCACTGACATGTTCCTGTCACACACACACACACACTGGACCAACAATAATATAATGGCCATTCACTGACATGTTCCTGTCACACACACTGGACCAACAATAATATAATGGCCATTCACTGACATGTTCCACACACACACTGCACCAACAATAATATAATGGCCATTCACTGACATGTTCCACACACACACACTGGACCAACAATAATATAATGGCCATTCACTGACATGTTCCTGTCACACACACACTGGACCAACAATAATATAATGGCCATTCACTGACATGTTCCAGACACACACACTGGACCAACAATAATATAATGGCCAATCACTGACATGTTCCTGTCACACACACACACACACTGGACCAACAATAATATAATGGCCATTCACTGACATGTTCCACACACACACACTAACTGGACCAACAATAATATAATGGCCATTCACTGACATGTTCCACACACACACTGGACCAACAATAATATAATGGCCATTCACTGACATGTTCCACACACACACACACACTGAACCAACAATAATATAATGGTCATTCACTGACATGTTCCACACACACACACACACACACACTGAACCAACAATAATATAATGGCCATTCACTGACATATTCCACACACACACTGGACCAACAATAATATAATGGCCATTCACTGACATGTTCCTGTCACACACACACTGGACCAACAATAATATAATGGCCATTCACTGACATGTTCCTGTCACACACACACACACACACTGAACCAACAATAATATAATGTCCATTCACTGACATGTTCCTGTCTCTCACACACACACTGGACCAACAATAATATAACGGCCATTCACTGACATGTTCCAGTCACACACACACACTGGACCAACAATAATATAATGGCCATTCACTGACATGTTCCTGTCACACACACACTGGACCAACAATAATATAATGGCCATTCACTGACATGTTCCACACACACACACTAACTGGACCAACAATAATATAATGGCCATTCACTGACATGTTCCACACACACACTGGACCAACAATAATATAATGGCCATTCACTGACATGCTCCACACACACACACACACTGAACCAACAATAATATAATGGTCATTCACTGACATGTTCCACACACACACACACACTGAACCAACAATAATATAATGGCCATTCACTGACATGTTCCTGTCACACACACACTGGACCAACAATAATATATTGGCCATTCACTGACATGTTCCACACACACACACACTGAACCAACAATAATATAATGGTCATTCACTGACATGTTCCACACACACACACTGAACCAACAATAATATAATGGCCATTCACTGACATGTTCCACACACACACTGGACCAACAATAATATAATGGCCATTCACTGACATGTTCCACACACACACACTGGACCAACAATAATATAATGGCCATTCACTGACATGTTCCACACACACACACACACTGGACCAACAATAATATAATGGCCATTCACTGACATGTTCCTGTCACACACACACACTGGACCAACAATAATATAATGGCCATTCACTGACATGTTCCACACAGTAAGAAGTCTTACAACACCAGGTTAAAGTCCAACAGGTTTGTTTCAAACACGAGCTTTCGGAGCACGGCTCCTTCTTCAGGTGAATGGAAAGGCTTGTTCCAGAAATGTTTATATAGACACAGTCAGAGATGCCCCGGAATGCGAGCACCTGCAGGCAATCAAATCATCAAAGATGCCTGCAGGTGCTCGCCTGCAGGTTGCCTGCAGGTGCTCGCATTCCGGGGCATCTCTGACTGTGTCTATATAAACATTTCTGGAACAAGCCTTTCCATTCACCTGAAGAAGGAGCCGTGCTCCGAAAGCTCGTGTTTGAAACAAACCTGTTGGACTTTAACCTGGTGTTGTAAGACTTCTTACTGTGCTCACCCCAGTCCAACGCCGGCATCTCCACATCATGTTCCACACACACACTGGACCAACAATAATATAATGGCCATTCACTGACATGTTCCTGTCACACACACACTGGACCAACAATAATATAATGGCCATTCACTGACATGTTCCACACACACACTGGACCAACAATAATATAATGGCCATTCACTGACATGTTCCACACACACACTGGACCAACAATAATATAATGGCCATTCACTGACATGTTCCTGTCTCTCACACACACAGCACCAACAATAATATAATGGCCATTCACTGACATGTTCCACACACACACACAGGACCAACAATAATATAATGGCCATTCACTGACGTGTTCCTGTCACACACACGCACTGGACCAACAATACTATAATGGCCATTCACTGACATGTTCCACACACACACACAGGACCAACAATAATATAATGGCCATTCACTGACGTGTTCCTGTCACACACACGCACTGGACCAACAATACTATAATGGCCATTCACTGACATGTTCCACACACACACACACACTGGACCAACAATAATATAATGGCCATTCACTGACATGTTCCACACACACACACACTGGACCAACAATAATATAATGGCCATTCACTGACATGTTCCACACACACACTGGACCAACAATAATATAATGGCCATTCACTGACATGTTCCTGTCACACACACTGGACCAACAATAATATAATGGTCATTCACTGACATGTTCCACACACACACTGGACCAACAATAATATAATGGCCATTCACTGACATGTTCCTGTCACACACACACAGCACCAACAATAATATAATGGCCATTCACTGACATGTTCCTGTCACACACACTGGACCAACAATAATATAATGGTCATTCACTGACATGTTCCACACACACACTGGACCAACAATAATATAATGGCCATTCACTGACATGTTCCACACACACACACACACACACACAGGACCAACAATAATATAATGGCCATTCACTGACATGTTCCTGTCACACACACACAGCACCAACAATAATATAATGGCCATTCACTGACATGTTCCTGTCACACACACACACACACACAGGACCAAGAATAAACTGGTGTCAATGGAAATCAGGCGGAAAACTCTCCGCTGGTTGGAGTCATACCTGGCACAAAGGAAGATGGTTGCGGTGGTTGGAGGCAATCATCTCAGCTCCAGGACATAACTGCAGGAGTTCCTTTGGGGAGTGTCCTGGACCCAACCATCTTCAGCTGCTTCCTTCCATCATAAGGTCAGAAGTGGGGATGTTCACTGATGAAAGTGGACGTGAGGAATGTCAGATCAGCCATGATCCGATTGAATGGCGGAGCAGGCTCGATGGGCTGAATGGTCTACTCCTGTTCTTATTTCTCCTGAACTGTTGTGGTCAGATGACTTGAACAATGTTCAGCATCATTCACAACTCCTCAGATCCTGAAGCAGTCTATGTCCAAATGCTGCAAGACCTGGGCAATATCCAGCCTTGTGCTGACCAGTAACATGTGTTGGGGCGGCATGGTGGCACAATGGTTAGCACTGCTGCATCGCAGTACCAGGGAGCCTTGGTTGGCTGCCTGTGTGGAGTTTGCACGTTCTCCATATGTCTGTGTGGGCTTCCTCCGGGTGCTCCGGTTTCCTCCCACAGTCCAAAGATGTGCAGGTTAGGTGGATTGGCCATGCTGAATTGTCCCTTAGTGTCCAAAGATGTGCAGGTTAGGTGGATTGGCCATGTTAAATTGTCCCTTAGTGTCCAATGATGTGCAGGTTAGGTGGATTGGCCATGATAAATTGTCCCTTAGTGTCCAAAGATGTACAGGTTAGGTGGATTGGCCATGTTAAATTGCCCTTAGTGTCCAAAGATGTACAGGTTAGGTGGATTGGCCATGTTAAATTGTCCCTTAGTGTCCAAAGATGTACAGTTTAGGTGGATTGGCCATGATAAATTGTCCCTTAGTGTCCAAAGATGTACAGGTTAGGTGGATTGGCCGTGTTAAATTGTCCCTTAGTGTCCAAAGATGTGCAGGTTAGGTGTATTGGCCATGTTAAATTGTCCCTTAGTGTCCAAAGATGTGTAGGTTAGGTGTATTGGCCATGTTGAATTGTCCCTTAGTGTAGATGAAGTTAGAGCGTTTTTGGTGTAGGCCAGAGGAGTGGGTGGGGTGCTCTTTCAGAGGGCCAATGCAGACATGATGGGCCGAGTGGCCTCGTTCTGCACTGTCGGGATTCGATGACCCTGATTTGTCCCACACAAGTGCCAATGACCATCTCCCCATGACATTGCCATTGCTGAATTTAACCTGCACGTTCTGAATAAACACAGGGGACATAGATTTGAAGTGGAGTTCTAACCACTGGGCGTTGTGAGAGTTGTGCCGTACAGCCCGGTGGATGAAGGAGGCAGTCCTGGCGCGATCGCTGATGAGGCTCGGGCTCGGGGTGTCCCGCACAGCAGCGCCGCTCGGCAGGGGCTCCACGCAGAAAGCGGTGACGTCACAAGCGCGGAGCACCTCGCTGACGTCACAGAGTGGGCAGGAAAGCGTGACGTGGCACGCAGGCGCCGAAGGCGGCCAGATTATTTTCTTTCTTTTCTCTTTTTTTTTTAATTTTCTCCGCCGTTTGCTTTCTTTCTCATTTTTCTCCCTCCCCCCTTTAGTTGTGTTCTCTTCCCCTTCCCCCCTCTCTTCTTCCTCCTCCCTCCCCCCCCCCCCTCCTTCTCTCTCTCTCTCTCTCTCTTTTCCCCCTCCTCCCCCCATCCCTCTCTCACTCCTGGACAGCTCCAGCCTTTTTGGTTGTTTTTTTTTTCTAAATGTGTTTTTTTTGAGAGAGAGGGTGGGGGGGTGGGGGGAAACTCGGTAACGGACGGTTTGTGGTGCGAGCGCCGAGGTCTGTGAGGCGGCGGCGGCGGCCTGAAGCGCCAGTGTGAGGGTGAGTGTGGGGCCAGAGGCTGGGAGGCCTTCAGCAGGCTCGGGGGGGGGGGGGGGGATGCTGACACCACTTTGGGCCATGCTCCTCAGCAAGCAGTGCAGTCAAGTTGGAGCACCATGTCCTTCCATAAGGTGCTGACTTTTTCCAAAAGGTTGGACCACTCTTCCACATGGTTGTTTCATGTTACAAGACAGGAATGGAGAGACTGTACTTGACAGGCATCCACCCCCCACAGAACATCAATGTGTTTGAACACATTGGCTCCATGTGTTTGAACACCAGGTTCAGTTTGAGAGGGGGCTTAGGGGCATGGGGGCACCGTCCTCAACCTAGCAACACCGCCTGGTACTCGTCTCTTGCTGTGGATCACTCCATCCCCAGAAGGTTGCGCAGGCCCGTCTGAAACCCAGTCCAAAGTCTGACAACACCAGGTTAAAGTCCCAACAGGCTTGTTCGGAATCACTAGCTTTCGGAGCACTGCTCCTTCCTCAGGTGAGAGTGCCTGTCTGAAATCCAACCTCACTTCTGCCCAGTCACATCTTCAGCGAGTCTGAAGCCAAAGTTTTTCCTTGGAATGATAATTGGTTAACAGCTCTGTTATCGTTGTGTCTGAGCTACAGGCGCCTTGATTATTTTTAGTGCCTTGATCACAGAATCGTACCATGCGCAGGAGGGGTCTGCACGGACCCGTTGAAAGACCATGTCCCACACACCTGTCACCTTGCACATTCTTTTCATAGAATGGTTCTCATAATGTTCCTATAGTGCTGAAGGAGGCCATTCAGCCCACTGAGTCTGCACTGACCCTCCAAACACTCTACCTAGGTCCACTCACCTGCCCACCACGCCTGACTCCTGTAATCTAACCTGCACATCCCTCCACACTAAGGGGCAATTTTTCATGGCCATTTCACGTAACCCGCACATCTTTGGACTGTGGGAGGAAACCGGAGCACCCGGACGAAACCCACGCAGACACTGGGAGAACATGCGAACTCCACACAGACAGTCACTCAAAGTTGGAGTTGAACCTGGGTCCCTGGTGCTGTGAGGCAGCAGTGTTAACCACTGTGCCGCCATGCTGATCGAAATCCAATTCCCTTTTCAATACCTCGATCAAACCTGCCTCTGCTACCCTTTTGGGTGTTGTTGCTTAACCTGGTGCTGTAAGACGTCTTACTGTGATCACCCTTTGGGTGAACAACCTTTTCCTCGCATCACTTTTACTCCTTTTGCCAATTATTTTCAATCTGTGCAGACTGGGTCTTGATTCTTTTACGAGGGGGAACAGTTTGTCCCTGTCTAGTCTGTCCAGCCCCCATCATGATTTTGAACATCTCTGTCAAGTCTCCTCTCAGCCTTCTCTTCTCCGAGGAACACAGTCCCAACCTCTCCAATCTATCCTCATGACTACAGTTCTTTATCCTTGGAATAATTCTTGTGAATCTCTTCCGTCCTCTCTCCATGTCTTGACATCCTTCTTCAAGCATGGTGCCCAGAACGAGACGCACCATGGACCCCGCGTTATTCCCGTCAAAACGAATCCCCTCGCGCCTCTCTGCATTGAATGTCATCTGCCACTTGTCTGCCCAATCCACCAATATGTGTATGTCCTTTTTGAAGTTCAAGACTATCCTCATCACCATTGATGTTTCCAATCTTTGTATCATCTGCAAATTTTGAAATCGTGCTCAGTCTCGGTCATTAATATAGAGCAAGGCTCCCAACACTAACTCTTGGGGAGATCCACGTCAAACATTCCTCCTATCTGAAAAACAACTATTTATCACTACTCTTTCCTGTCACTCAGCCAAGTCCCTAAATTCCCTTTTATTCCATGAGCTACAATTTTGCTCAAGTCTGTTGTGTGGCACTGTATCAACTACCTTTTGAAATTCTCCATATACCACACCAACAGCATTGCCCTTGCCAACCTTCTCTGTTACCTCCTCAAAAACCTCCAAGTTAATTGAACATGATTTTCCCCTGAATGATCCCATGCTGGCTTTCCTTAATTAGCCTGCATCTGTTGAAGTAACTACTAGTTTTGTCCCGAATTATCGTTTCCAGAAGTTTCTGTACTACAGCCAAACTGATGGGTCTGTAGTTGCTGGTTTTATCCTTGCCCTCATTTTTGAACAAGTGTGCAACATTCAATTCTCCAGTTCTCTGACGTCACCCCCTCTGTTTAAGGAAGAGTGGAAGATTATCACCAGTGCCTCTACAATTTCCACTCTCTCTCCTCTCAGTACCCTTGGATGCATTTCATCTGGTCCTGGTAACTTCTCAATTTTAAATAAAGATAGCCTTCTGAACACCAAGTATGAATTTACAATTGTAAATCCCAATTGTAAGTTCTTTGAGAGTGCCAGTTACCCTCTCACCAACCCGGGTAGAATCTTCATTTGTAAAGACAGATGCAAAGTACTTGTGTAATATTTCTGCTATTTTTCCTGCCTCAATGTGCAAGTGCCCTTTTTCATCCCTAATTAACCCCACTCTATTTCTCCCTTTTACTTAAATGCTTATAGAAGACCTTGGGGTTCCCTTTTACGTTAGTTGCCAGTCTCTTTTCATGCTCCCTCCTTGCTTTTCATATTAATTGTTTTTCACTTCCTCTCTGGTCCTTCGAGATTCTTCCTGATTCTCTAGTGTATTTTCTACCTGACATTTGTCATATTTACTCTTCCTTTTCATCTTCATCTCTATCTCTACGTGTCTATGAATGGATGTGTTTCCTCGCTCAAGTGACTGTTCCCCAGAGTTTCAGGCGCAGGGCTGTGCTCATTGGGGGAAAAAAGGTTGCATTTGTAGAACACCTTTCACACCCTCTGGAGATTCAGAAACTTGTGACAACTAATTAAGTAGTTTTGAAGTACAGTCATGGAAGTAATTTAGAAAAATGCAGCATTGCTCACAAAGATCCCACAAGTTGCATGGTGAATAATGGTTAAATGCTGTTTATACTCTTTCAGTGATGGTTGAATTATCAAAGTTGGTTTAAACACTTGCTTGAATGACATCATAAGGGGTTGCCTTGCCTTGAAAATATCAGAGGACCTTTTTTTAATGGTTAGTATTTCAGTAGATTTAGATTGTGAGGATTTAGCATTCTCAATCACCTCAAATGCGAGTGCCCCTAGATGCAAATGGCTTTGCTGTGCTCAAGGGTACTGATTCCCTTGAGTTTTAGTGGCTGAAAGCTTTGGCCGTTGCATGGTTTTTAAGGATCATGTTGTTCAGGGGCATTGGGATTTTTCCTTGTCCTTTTCCAGTGACAGCAGATGGACCATTTAGGTCAAGCTGGTGGCATATAAGATGTATTGTGTATGAACATTTCCATGATTTGGATGGTCTAGCTGTACACCAAAAGGGCTTCCTCCAGCTCTACGTACTGGCTCCAAGATCAAACTGTGAAATGCGATTTGTGCAAGAGGAGCGATGATTGCGAGGATGTTTGTTATGGCCAATACTGGCTGAGTATTTTGGAGGGGGAGTGGGTCTTGTTGTCAAAATCTCTTTCTTAAACAGGATGAAGTAATTGTTAAAGTTCCTGGTGCATTATATTGAATCAGTGATATTATGACAACTGGCATGCCTGCATCAGCCCGCCCACCATGCACAAGCCAATCGTTCATCAAGAAACTGATGAAAAATCAGAGCATTTGAATCAGAACTACTGAGGCAGGCTATGCCTGAATGTGCTCATGTATCCAGGCCTTGGAGCCTCCTTAAATTGGTCAGAAGAGCGTGTAGTGGCTGCTGACGTTTCCCGCCTGTGGAGGTGCTTTACGATAGGAAGGATGTGGAAGCATTAGAAAGGGTACAGAGGAGATTTATAAGAATGTTTCCTGGTATGGAGGGAAGATCATATGAGGAAAGGCTGAAGGACTTGAGGCTGTTTTCGTTAGAGAGAAGAAGGTTAAGAGGTGACTTAATTGAGGCATACAAGATGATCAGAGGATTAGATAGGGTGGACAGTGAGAGCCTTTTTCCTCGGATGGTGTTGTCCAGCACGAGGGGACATAGCTTTAAATTGAGGGGAGATAGATACAGGACAGATGTCAGAGGTAGGTTCTTTACTCCGAGAGTAGTAAGGGCGTGGAATGCCCTGCCTGCAACAGTAGTGGACTCGCCAACACTAAACGCATTCAAATGGTCATTGGATAGGCATATGGACGATAAGGGAATAGTGTAGAGGGACTATAGAGGGGTTTCACAGGACAGCGCAGCATCGTGGGCCGAAGGGCCTGTACTGTGCTGTTATGTTCTATGGTCAGGATTTTTCAAAATGTGGTTTGTAGGAGTTAGGCGATATTGGTAAGATTGCATTTCATGCCTATCTCTAGTTGTGCTGATAAAATGATTGGGTCTTCTTGAAGCTGCCTGTTTCTTGATGAGTTATCATGTGTGGAAAGAATTCCTGTTGGCTGTCCATTCCGGTCTGAAACCTTACATGTGTTGTCCAATGACAAACTGGTGACTTGTAATTTGGAGATGTGGGGGGGAGAAAGAGTCAGTTTCACGATAACATGCATGTTGCTGGAAGATTTGAACCATGTTGGTTAGCTGAGGCCGGTTTCAGTCATTTTGATCAATGGGCCTGGGTAAATAGGGTGTGAGATGCTTGTGCCATGCATGTCCGGTATGAAAGAAAAGAGCTAAGTCCGTTTTGACAGTAGTTTTGTTGGGTCTGCAATGCTCAGTTGATCCAGTATGAATCCAGGGTGGGGGGTGCTCACTGCCAGCACGTGCAGGTTTGCTGCAAGCATTCACATAGGAGTGAGCTGAGATTCTGAGAATGAGCAGTGTAACTATGCCAAAGGTAGCTTGGCCATGAGGGTGGTTTGCCATTGGATTACTGTGGTCTCTTGGGTCAGATTGCTGTCTGAAGTCAGAGAAGAGTTTCCCAATTTTTCTCCCATTAAATTGGTTTACATACCTTTGATCAACAGATATCAGCAAATTGTCCCTTGATGCTGAAATCAGCAGCAGGATTGTTAAGGCCGCAGCTGTCAGGCCAAAGTTGAGAGGTCGAGTGTGGACCAACTGAAAGTTAAGAGTGTTGAATATGGAAGCACACCAGTGTGCAGGGGTCCCCAGTATGGTTTCCCTCTTCAATCAGTGGTGACTCCGTCGACTGGGTCCTGTGAACTGAATGGATGATGGCAGCATCCGCAAAGACATGACCCATGACATGCTTGCTGTCAGAACAGATCAACAGGTCACCCATGTCTCTGGTACAAGAAGCAAGATCGGAGTCAATGAATGGGAAACCTTCACTGATGACAGGTGTCTGGAGAGGGTGTCGAGGCTGGGGTGCACGTTAAAGTGGGAGTTAGGTATTAGTTAATAGTTAACCAGTTATATTTGCTGCATATTTCATTACAGTTCTTGTTGTAAATGAACAGTAATTGTGCTTACATTTACAAACCTAGTGACTGCAATTACAGGGCAGCCAAGGACCAAAGACCAGGTATTTTTCGAAGCAGAATTGGACAGGGAAGGGGGGGGTGTGTGGGAGGGGCGGGGGGTGTGTGTGGGAGGGGCGGGGGGTGTGTGTGGGAGGGGCGGGGGGTGTGTGTGGGAGGGGCGGGGGGTGTGTGTGGGAGGGGCGGGGGGTGTGTGTGGGAGGGGGGGGGGGTGTGTGTGGGAGGGGCGGGGGGTGTGTGTGGGAGGGGCGGGGGGTGTGTGTGGGAGGGGCGGGGGGTGTGTGTGGGAGGGGCGGGGGGTGTGTGTGGGAGGGGCGGGGGGTGTGTGTGGGAGGGGCGGGGGGTGTGTGTGGGAGGGGCGGGGGGTGTGTGTGGGAGGGGCGGGGGGTGTGTGTGGGAGGGGCGGGGGGTGTGTGTGGGAGGGGCGGGGGGTGTGTGTGGGAGGGGCGGGGGGTGTGTGTGGGAGGGGCGGGGGGTGTGTGTGGGAGGGGGGTGTGTGTGGGAGGGGGGTGTGTGTGGGAGGGGCGGGGGTGTGGGAGGGGCGGGGGTGTGGGAGGGGCGGGGGTGTGGGAGGGGCGGGGGTGTGTGGGAGGGGCGGGGGTGTGTGTGTGGGAGGGGCAGTGTGTGGGAGGGGCAGTGTGTGTGGGAGGGGAGGGGGGTGGGGCAGGGGTGCTGAATGGAGATGTTGAGGATCAACAATTATAGTGGTTAATATTGCAAAGGTTTGATGGAAGATATTTGCCAGTGAATTTTCTTGTGTATTTTGCCATCTTAGCAAAAGGAAACTAGCCTTTCTATGAACACCTGAAAATGTTGTAAATGTACAATATGTCAGTCAGAATCTGAGAAGGAAAGGTTTCTCTTTGCAATTTTGATTGATTTATTGCTCATTGCCAGCCTGCTCCTTCTGAGTATGCTTCATCATGTAATCGGAACTTGATGACTTTTGCCCTCATTTCCACCAATGCTGTTTAGGCTCACTAGTCTGGGTGACTCAATGCAAAACCAGAGTTTAATTTTCTTTTACAATTAGACAAACCCGTGTACAGATTTGCTATAGGTGGGTGAGTGACTCACAAGTAATTTCAAGGAAGCATCTTGTGTGACAGGAATTTAGGTTGTTTCCACCCACTTTCCAGTGGGCACAAACACTTAATTGATCATCGTTTAGTAAATTGGCAGTTTTTTTCCAATTCACCGGATCACTGGTATAGAAAATGGGAAATTTGCCTGATGGCAGTAGCAGTACTCTATTGAATCTGACCAGTCCTCTACCTGTCCTGGGAGTGTTTGATGGGGACAGTGTAGAGGGAGCTTTACTCTGTATCTAACCCCGTGCTGTACCTGTCCTGGGAGTGTTTAATGGGGATAGTGTAGAGGGAGCTTTACTCTGTATCTAACCCCGTGCTGTACCTGTCCTGGGAGTGTTTGATGGGGACAGTGTAGAGGGAGCTTTACTCTGTATCTGACCCTGTGCTGTACCTGTCCTGGGAGTGTTTGATGGGGACAGTGTAGAGGGAGCTTTACTCTGTATCTGACCCCGTGCTGTACCTGTCCTGGGAGTGTTTAATGGGGATAGTGTAGAGGGAGCTTTACTCTGTATCTAACCCCGTGCTGTACCTGTCCTGGGAGTGTTTGATGGGGACAGTGTAGAGGGAGCTTTACTCTGTATCTGACCCTGTGCTGTACCTGTCCTGGGAGTGTTTGATGGGGACAGTGTAGAGGGAGCTTTACTCTGTATCTGACCCCGTGCTGTACCTGTCCTGAGAGTGTTTGATTGGACAGTTTATAATTCTTTCATGCGATGAAGGCATAGCTGGTTAGGCCAGCATTTATTGTTTTTTTTTTTTTAAAATAATTTTTATTGAATTTTTCAAAATACAAACATTTTAACCCCCCCTACATTTACATTTAAATTATAACAAAACAAAGTCAAACCCCCCTACTTAACAAGAAAAAGAAAAAGAATCCCCCCCCCCCCCTACCCGCGCATCCCCCCCCTCCCCCCCCCCCCCCCCGCCGGCGAACCGACAGTCAGACCAACTTATCATTTCTAGCAGCGTCCTCGGGCAGGCCTTGCCCGTGCCACCGCCGCTACCGTACTTCCTTCGTCGTTTTCCCCCCCCCCCCCCCCCCCCCCCCCTCCCCCCCTCCCGCCCTCCCCTCCCCTCCCGGGTTGCTGCTGTCATGGCCTCAGTTTCTATCTCTGATCCAAGAGGTCTAGGAAGGGTTGCCATCGCCTGGAAAACCCCTGCACCGACCCTCTCAGGGCGAATTTGATCCTTTCCAATTGGATGAAGTTTGCCATGTCGTTTAACCAGGTGTTAACACTCGGAGGCCTTTCGTCCCTCCACTGAATCAGGATCCTCCTCCGAGCCACCAAGGACGCAAAGGCTAATATTCCAGCCTCCCTCGCCTCCTGTACCCCCGGTTCCACCCCAACCCCGAAGATCGCAAGTCCCCATCCTGGCTTGACCCTGGACCCCACCACTCTCGACACCGTCCCTGCCACCCCCTTCCAGAACTCCTCCAGTGCCGGACATGCCCAAAACATATGTGCATGATTCGCAGGGCTTCCCGAACATCTAATACACCTGTCTTCACCCCCGAAAAAACCGACTCATCCTTGTCCCCGTCATGTGGGCTCTATGCAGTACCTTAAATTGAATGAGACTTAGTCGCGCACATGACGACGACGAGTTAACCCTCTCCAGGGCGTCTGCCCATGTCCCGTCCTCTATCTGTTCCCCCAGCTCTAACTCCCACTTATCTTTCAGCTCCTCTACTGGTACCTCCTCCACCTCCTGCATAATCTTATAGATGTCCGAGATCTTCCCCTCCCCGACCCAGACCCCTGATAGCACCCTCTCACTCACCCCCCTGTCGGGGAGCGCGGGGAACCCCGCTACCTGTCGTCTGGCAAATGCCTTCACTTGGAGGTACCTGAACGTGTTCCCCGGGGGGAGCCCAAATTTCTCCTCCAGCTCTCCCAGGCTCGCAAACCTCCCCTCTATAAACAAGTCCCTCAGTTGTCTAATACCCGCCCTCTGCCAGCTCTGGAATCCCCCTCCTGTGTTTCCCGGCGCAAATCTGTGGTTCCCTCTTAGTGGTGCCCCTATCAGACCTCCCACTTCCCCCCTGTGTCGCCTCCACTGCCCCCAGATCTTGAGGGTGGCCGCCACCACCGGGCTCGTGGTATACCTCGTGGGAGGGAGCGGCCATGGTGCCGTTACCAGTGCCCCTAAGCTTATGTTGCCGCAGGACGCCCTCTCCATGCGCTTCCAGGCTGCCCCCTCCCCTTCCATCATCCACTTTCGTACCATCGATGTATTTGCCGCCCAGTAATATCCGGAAAGGTTGGGTAACGCCAGCCCTCCACTATCCCTACTCCGCTCCAAAAAGACCCTTCTAACTCTCGGGGTACCATGTGCCCACACATACCCCATGATACTACTCGTTACCTTCTTGAAAAAGGCCCTGGGGAGGAAGATGGGCAGACACTGGAACAAAAACAAGAACCTCGGGAGGACCGTCATTTTAACTGACTGCACCCTCCCTGCTAGCGACAGCGGCACCATGTCCCACCTCTTAAACTCCTCCTCCATCTGCTCCACCAGTCTGGAAAAGTTCAACTTGTGTAGGGTCCCCCAGTTCTTTGCCACCTGCACCCCCAAATACCTAAAACTTTTAACTGCTCTTTTGAAGGGGAGCCTCCCAATTCCCTCCCTTGGTCTCCCGGGTGTATTACAAAGACCTCACTTTTCCCCAGATTTAATTTATATCCCGAAAAATCCCCGAACTCCGCTAGTATCCCCATTACCTCCGGCATTCCCCCCTCCGGGTCTGCCACATACAACAACAAATCATCCGCATAGAGCGAGACCCGATGTTCCTCCCCTCCCCTTGTCAGTCCTCTCCACCCCCCTGAACCCCTCAGTGCCATCGCCAACGGCTCAATCGCTAATGCAAAGAGTAAGGGAGATAGGGGACATCCCTGCCTAGTACCTCGATGGAGCCCAAAATATTCTGACCTCCTCCCGTTTGTTACCACACTTGCCATCGGAGCTGAATAGAGCAGTTTTACCCACTTGATAAATCCCTCCCCAAACCCAAACCTTTCCAACGTCTCCCACAAGTATTCCCACTCCACCCTGTCAAATGCCTTCTCCGCGTCCAGCGCTACCACTATCTCCGCCTCCCCTTCCACTGCTGGCATCATAATCACATTTAACAATCTCCGAACATTTGTGTTAAGTTGGCGTCCCTTCACGAACCCCGTCTGGTCTTCATGGACTACCCCTGGCACACAGTCCTCTATCCTGGTTGCCAGGACCTTTGCTAACAGCTTGGCATCTACATTTAAGAGGGAGATAGGCCTGTAGGACCCGCACTGGACCGGGTCCTTGTCCCGCTTCAAAATCAAGGAGATCAGGGCCTGCGACATTGTTGGAGGCAGAACCCCCCCCTCGCGCGCCTCATTGAAGGCTCGCACCAGCACTGGACCCACCAAGTCCACAAATTTCCTGTAAAACTCCACCGGGAACCCATCCGGCCCCGGCGCCTTCCCCGCCTGCATCTGGCCTATCCCTTTAATTAGCTCCTGCAGCTCTATCGGCGCCCCCAACCCTTCCACCAGCTCCTCCTGTACCTTTGGGAACCCCAATTTGTCGAGAAAGTTCTTC
Organism: Scyliorhinus canicula; assembly: GCF_902713615.1. Classification (NCBI taxonomy): domain Eukaryota; kingdom Metazoa; phylum Chordata; class Chondrichthyes; order Carcharhiniformes; family Scyliorhinidae; genus Scyliorhinus; species Scyliorhinus canicula. Next base: position 9,210,162 of record NC_052173.1, on the reverse strand, counting down.
ATTCCCCCTCTCCTCTTCGGCGGTTCAGACCTATACAATTCCCTATAGAAGTCCCTAAAGACCCTATTCACCTCTTGCCCCTTCTGCACTACATCCCCACCCCTCTCTCTCACTCCCCCAATCTCTCTGGCTGCATCTCGCTTACGAAGCTGGTGTGCCAGCATCCTGCTCGCCTTTTCCCCGTACTCATACGCTGCACCCTGCGCCCTTCTCCACTGCATTTCCGCCTTCCTAGTGGTCAGTAGGTCGAACCTGGCCTGCAAGCTACGCCGCTCCCTTAATAGCCCCTCCTCTGGCGCCGCCGCATATTTCCTATCTACTTCTAGGAGCTCCCCCACCAGCCTCTCCCTTTCCTGCCTCTCCTTCCTCTCTCTGTGTGCCCTTATGGAGATCAGCTCTCCTCTAATCACTGCTTTCAAGGCCTCCCAGACCGTCCCCACCTGCACCTCACCTGTGTCATTCGTACCCAGATAGTTCTCAATGCCCGTTCTCACCCTTCTGCACACCTCTTCGTCCGCCAACAGCCCTACATCCAGGCGCCACAACGGGCGTTGGTCCCGCGCCTCCCCCATGTCCACGTCCACCCAATGTGGTGCATGGTCCGATATCGCAATGGCCGAGTACTCCGTGTCCTGCACTCTCGGCATCAGCCCCCTGTTCAATACGAAAAAATCGATCCTAGAGTACACTCTGTGGACGTGGGAGAAAAAAGAATACTCCCTCGCCCTAGGCCTACCAAATCTCCATGGGTCTACCCCTCCCATCTGCTCCATGAACCCCCTTAACACCTCTGCCGCTGCCGGCCTCCTATTCGTCCTGGAACTCGATCTATCCAGCCCAGGGTCTAACACCGTATTAAAGTCCCCTCCCATGATCAGGCCCCCTGCCTCCAGTCCCGGGATGAGGCCCAGCAGGCGCCTCATAAAACCCGCGTCGTCCCAGTTCGGGGCATACACATTTACCAGTACCACACTCTCTCCCTGCAGCCTACCCCTCACCATCACGTACCTGCCCTCCTTGTCTGCCACCACCTCTGCCGCCACAAACGACACTCTCTTTCCCACCAAAATCGCCACCCCCCGGTTCTTGATATCCAAGCCTGAGTGGAACACCTGTCCCACCCACCCCCTTCTCAGGCGGACCTGATCTGCTACCCTCAAATGAGTCTCCTGCAGCATTGCTACATCAGCCTTCAGTCCCTTCAGGTGTGAGAAGACCCTTGATCTTTTGACCGGCCCATTCAGCCCCCTTACGTTCCACGTGATCAATCGGGTCGCAGAGCGACCCGTCCCTACTCCCTGTCGATTAGCCATGTCTTGTCCCTTGCTCGCCCCGGGTCATCCCTTCTTTTCTGACCCGCTTCCCATAGCGATGGCCCCCCCCCCCCCACCCCCCCCGGCTCTCCCCTTCTCGTCCCTGGTCTTTCTAGCAGCAACCCGGTGTCCCCCCCCAGTCCCCCCCCCTTCCCCCCCCCCCCCCCCCCCCCCTGGCTAGGACCCCTCCTAGCCGCGATGTACCCCACATCGTACTCCCGAGAGTCAGCTGGTCTCCGCTGACCCGGCTGCTCCTGCCACATTCCGACTCCTCCCGGTTCACCCCATCTGCGCCCGTGAAAGATCCCCTTAAAACCCCCGAGAAAGACCCGCATAATCAACCCGCTCCCCCCCGTCCCGTCTCCCCAACTTAACGATATAAATACAAATACCCAATGGCAACTAAATACATAAATACTTAACTACATACTTAAATAACAAAATAATTAACTAACTCTCAACTAACCGCGTGCCCAACCATCACCCTCCATCAAGCAGTATAAATAACCGCAGATAACCATAACCCGAAAAGAAAAAAAAGGAACCAAAAAACCCCCCCAAGCACCCAAAGAAAAAGGGTAGGAGGGGTAAATAACTAAGGGAAATTGGAAACGGGAGAAATCACCCCATAAGAAGCCAACGACCCACAATAGAGATTTCAACAGTACAAATATACAGAAACACCCAACAACTCGAAACCTTCAAAATATTCAGAAAAGTCAACCGTTCGAGAAAAAACACCCCAAACACTCCACGAAACTGTTACCCAGTTCCGACCTGGCCTGAAAAAGAAAAGGGCCACTTGCACAATCAAGAGTCCCCCGGCGGCTACGACCGCCGGTGCTCCCAGGTTTTAGTTCGTGTCCAACTTTTCCTCTTGTACAAAGGTCCAGGCCTCCTCTGGGGACTCGAAATAATGATGTTGGTCCTTGTAGGTGACCCACAAGCGCGCCGGTTGCAACATTCCAAATTTGATCTTTTTCGCGTGTAACACCGCCTTTGTCCGGTTGTACCGGGCCCGCCGCTTTGCCACCTCCGCACTCCAGTCCTGGTACACCCTTACCGTCGAGTTCTGCCACTTGCTGCTTTTCTCCCTTTTAGCCCACCTCAGGACTTTCTCTCGATCACTTAGCCGCTGGAACCGCACCAGCACCGCCCTCGGGGGCTCGTTTGCCCTAGGCCTCCTGGCCATGACCCGGTATGCCTCTTCCAATTCCAGGGGCGCCGGACCGGCCCCTTCCCCCATCAGGGAGCTCAACATCTCCGCCACATATCCCGGGAGATCCGACCCCTCCAGGCCTTCTTCCAGGCCCAGGATCCTCAAATTTTTCCTCCTCATCCGAGTGTCCAGCTCCTCGAAGCGGCTCTGCCACTTCGTGTGGAGTGCCTCGTGCGCCTCCACCTTTGCCCCGATGACTGTGGCCTCCTCCTCCCTCGCGGCCATCTCCTGCTGCAGATCTTTAATCGACGCCTCTTGGATCGCCTGGGCTCCCACCAACCTGGTGGCCGTCGCGTTCATGGACTCTAAGAGTTCCACTTTCATCTCCGTGAAAAAACGGAGGAGAGCGGCCTGCTGCTCCTCCGCCCATTTCTTCCACTCCTCCGGTGCACCGCCGGCCGCCATTTTGATTTTCTTCCCCCGCTTTTTTTGGGGAGCTGCTGCCGTTTTTCTTGCCGCTCCACTCCGGGTACCAACCATAAAATCGGTCTAGTTCTCCTCAGGGGACCTTCCCCCACCGGGATTCGTTTTTTCAGCGCCGTTGGGGCCCTCCAATTGGCCCAAAAACACCTTTGTTGCAGGAGCTTCCAAATGTGCGGCTTAGCTAGTCATAGCCGCAACCGGAAGTCCCGCCAGCATTTATTGTTAACCCTGATTGCCCCTTGAGAAGGTGGTGGTGAGCTGCCTTCTTGAGCCGCTGCAGTCCATGTGGTGTAGGTACACCCACAGTGCTGTTAGGGAGGGAGTTCCAGGATGTTGCCCCAGCGACAGTGAAGGAACAGCCGATATATTTCCCAGTCAGGGTGGTGAGTGACTTGGAGGGGAACCTCCAGGTGGTGGGGTTCCCAGGTATCTGCTGCCCTTGTCCTTCTAGATGGTAGTGGTCGTGTGTTTGGAGCATGCTGCCGAAGGAGTCTTGATCCTGTGACAGGTTTGGAAGGTGCTGTCTTTATCTCAGCAGAGCTGTATATGCTCTTGTGTGTTTTTATTGGTAACGCTGGATGTACGATGATTATTTGTCCTGTCAGCTCCTTTATTTTGAGCCCAAAAATGCAAGCATTTATGAGCCACAGTACTTCAATGTCGTCAATAAAAACACATCAAGTTGGTGTTCTGTGCCATGTTGGGGAAAGATCTAGCTCTGAAGAGATGGGCCGTCCTGAGTCCTGGCTCCCAAATTGAATTTTGTTTGAGAAGTCTATCAAAGCAGATGCCCCCTGCTGTTCTTTGTTAGACTGGGTGTTAGAGGATGGACTTTATTATTGATTTGTTATACTAATGATAAAGAAATGCTCATTGCAAATCTTGTATTGAATTAAGTCTCCTGCAATAGCATGGGAACTGAACGCTGTCCAACAAATGATATGCTGAGAATTCTGTGATTTCATAGATCATAGAATCCCTACAGTGCAGAAGGAAGTCATTCGGCCCATCAAGTCTGCACCGACCCTCTGAAAGTGTACCCTACCTAGGCCCACTCCCCTGCCCTATCCCTGTAACCTTGCATATTGATCATGGCCAGTCCACCTAACCTGCACAACATTGGACTGTGGGAGGAAACTGGAGCGCCCGGAGGAAACCCACGCGCACATGGGGAGAACATGCAGACTCCGCACAGACAGTGACCCAAGCTCTGAATCAAATCTGGGACCCTGGAGCTGTGAAGCAACTGTGGTAACCACTGTGCTACCGTGCTGCCTGACACTGACAGTCACCCAAGGTTGAAATCGAACCCGGGTCCCTGGTGCCAAGAGTCAGCATTGCTAACCACTGTGCCACCAAGTTTGACATTACTTGAAGTCCTCAATTTACAATCATGTGATCACTGCCACATATATGTCGTTATTACATTTGGGTATTGTTATCACTGTTGGCTCTTGTGGGTGGCACTCTGGTCCTTTAATCACAGGATTCCAGGTTCAAGTCCCACTCCAGGGCCTGAGCACAAAAGTGAAGACTGACATTCCAGTGCATTACTGAGGGAACACTTTATTGTTGGCGGTGCTGTCTTTTCGATGAGACTGAGGCCCTACCTGCCTTCTCTGGTGATGTAAAAGATCCCACAGCACGATTTTGATGAAGAGTAGATTTATTCCTGGTGTTCAGACCAATATTTATCACTTATTCAACATCTCAAAAACTTAGTCATTATCACGTTGCCTGTTTGTGGGAGATCTTACTGTGCATCACTTTTGTTGCTATGTTTTCTGCGTTATAACAACGACATTACATTTCCTACAGTGCTACACGTGAAAAAGTACTTTATTAGTTTTGACAAAAGTAAAATACCATGGATGCTGGAAATCTCAGTCGATCGCAGAAAATGCTGGAAATATTCTGCAGGTCAGGCAGCATCTGTGGAGAGAGAAACCGAGTTTAAATCTTTTGAGGCTGATAATCTTTTGCCAAATGTCAGTTCTGACGAAAGGTCTGTGACCTGAAGCGGTAGGTTTGCTCCTCCCCACAGATGCTGCTTGACTTGTTGAGTATTTTCAGCATTTTCTGTTTTCATCTCATTGGCTATAACATGCTTTGAGATGTCTGGCAGTAGTTCAAAGCGCTGTCTCGATGCCAGCTTTTTATTTGAAAATACACTGCTATCCCAGTTCTGTTCGGGTGGTGCCATCTTCCAATCAATTATAAATTTCTCAAATGGTTGAAAATTGGATTTCCTCTCTTCCTTTGAGTATGTCAATTTCTTAGTAAAAATGGGTTTGTTACTATTATGAGAGATGGTAGTATGATAGAATCTTACATTTTGTTAAAATGTTTGCTGTCAGCTGAGTTTTTTGATTTGGTTCTAATACCATGATGAGATGCATCTGAAATGTAGATGTTCCACATTCCTGAATCAGAGTCCAGATTGAAGCTAGTCGAGTTGCACATTACCCAGTCTCCAGCTTTTATCACTTAATGGTCTCCACTGTGTTTCAGATTGTCTTTAAATATTTACCTTGCCATGAATTGTAAGACAGCTGGCCTCTCATCTTCCACTACCCCCCACCCACCAAAAAAAATCCTGCTTGACGCCGTTTATCCATTATCTCCATGTTCTATGTTCATGCTTGTTGACCTTTTTGTTTTATTTATTCATGGGTGTGGGTGTCACTGGCTAGGCCAGTATTTACTGCCCATCCCCAATTGCCTTTGAGCTGCCACCTTGCACCGCTGCAGCCTCAAGATGCAGGTGCACCCACAATACTGTTTGGAAGAGAGTTCCCCGCATTGGCTCCAGGCCCAATAATACCTTAATTTTAAAATGAGCACTTCCCTCCATGGCCTTGCCCCTCCCTATCTCAATAACTTCCTCCACACTCCACAGCCCAAAACACTTTGAGAACTCTGCTTTCCTCTAAATGTGGTCTCCCATTGGGCAGTGCGGGAGCACAGTGGTTAGTACAGTTGGTTCACAGCTCCAGGGTCCCAGGTTCGATTCCCGGCTTGGATCACTGTCTGTGCAGAGTCTGCACGTTCTCTCCGTGTCTGCGTGGGTTTCCTCCGGGTGCTCCGGTTTCATCCCACAGTCCAGAGATGTGCAGGTTAGATGGATTGGCCATGATCAATTGCCCTTAGTGATCAAAATGTTTAAGTTGGGTTGCTGGGTTTCAGGGTAGGGTGGAGGTGTGGGCTTGGGTAGGGTGCTCTTTCCAGGGGCCTGTGCGTACTCGATGGGCCAAATGGCTTCCTTCAGCACTGTAAATTCTATGATTCTGATTTTTATCCATCCGTGATTATACCTTCAGTTGTCTGGACCCCAAACTCTGAAATTTACTCCTTAAACCTCTCTGCTTCTCGCCCTTCTTCTCTTCCTCTTAAATGTATGTTAAATGGTGGCCTTTCCTAATAGCTCATGTTGCTCGTTGTCAAATTTTGTCGTGTAACATCGCAGTGAATCGCTTTTTCACATCATGCTATGTTAAAGGTGCTCTATAAATGTCAGTAAAAATAAGAGTTCAGAAACCATGACTCTGCAGTCCATGACAAATAAACATTGTGTACCAGCAACAATTGCCAAATACCCAGTATTGACTATACCAATAAAAGCCTGGGGTGGGGAGGGAGAGAGCGACAGAGAGAGAAAGAAATGAACACAAGATTGTGCCAAAACGACCAAGATTCTTGGAGCAGGTTAAATGAGGAATATCGAATTTGGGTGTCAAAATATACCTACTGTCTGCACTGAGCTGTGAATGATTAGCACAAGTTGCATTTTATTCCAAACCATAGGTCTCCAGAATCAATGAAATGCAGAGTTCACCCTCCCTACATAGCCAATGTAGATATTGGATGTAGATCAGGTGACAGGCCTGGAATATAGCTCAACATAATGAATGAGATTGAATTCAGTAAGAAGTCTTACAACACCAGGTTAAAGTCCAACAGGTTTGATTCAAACACGAGCTTTCGGAGCGCAGCTCCTTCCTCAGGGGACTGGAAGGAGCTGCGCTCCGAAAGCTCGTGTTTGAATCAAACCTGTTGGACTTTAACCTGGTGTTGTAAGACTTCTTACTGTGCTCACCCCAGTCCAACGCCGGCATCTCCACATCGAGATTGAATTGGGCCAGGTATACTGATTGCATAGAAACTGGTGTTATCCTCCTGGTTGTAGCACTCCTGCTCCAGCATCACTCTTTAGTAGCCCACAACATTGCCATGTGTACCTGAGTGAATTGGTATGGAAATGCCACCATGCATGGTAACAGACTGGGTGCAAGCACTGAGCCTTTTGCAGGAAGCAGGTCAAATTGTCAACTTACTGAACACTGTAAGAAGTCTTACAACACCAGGTTAAAGTCCAACAGGTTTGTTTCAAACACGAGCTTTCGGAGCACGGCTCCTTCTTCAGGTCCACATTCACCTGAAGAAGGAGCCGTGCTCCGAAAGCTCGTGTTTGAAACAAACCTGTTGGACTTTAACCTGGTGTTGTAAGACTTCTTACTGTGCTCACCCCAGTCCAACGCCGGCATCTCCACACATTCACCTGAAGAAGGAGCCGTGCTCCGAAAGCTCGTGTTTGAAACAAACCTGTTGGACTTTAACCTGGTGTTGTAAGACTTCTTACCGAGGAGTATGAGGCAGCCTTTGGAACAGGTATAACAGGTTCACAGATTCCCAAGTTAGTGAATTGAATGAAGTATTCAGTCAGCAGGGTGTCATACAAACGTCCTTAACTTAAGCACAAAGTGTTTGTACACACACGCAGTGGTTGGACACAAGGGATGCAGGTTGCACGTCACTTGCGCTCCTAATTTGCTCCTTTCAGTCTTTTGCTTCTTCTATAATCTACAAGCTTCAAATCTTGAATCATCATTTGGATTTGATTTATTGTCACGATACTGAGGTATTATTCTGCGTGCAGTCCAGACAGATCGTTCCGTACATGAAAAAACATAGGACATGCGATAAATACACAATGTAAATACATAGGTACAGACATCGGGTGAAGCATACAGGAGTGTAGTACCACTCAGTAGAGAAGATGTGTGGAGCGATCCGATTACTCCGTAAGAGGGTTGTATAGGAGTCTGGTAACAGCAGGGAAGAAGGTGTTTTTGAATCTGTTAGTGTGTGTTCTCAGACTTTTGTATCTCCTGCTCGATGGAAGAAGTTGGAAGAGTGAATAACCTGGGTGGGAGGGGGTCTTTGATTATACTGCCCACTTTCCCAAGGCAGCGGGAGGTGCAGATAGAGTCGATGGATGGGAGGCGGGTTCGTGTGATGGACTGGGCTGTGTTCACGACTCTCTGAAGTTTCTTACGGTCTTGGGCCGAGCAGTTGCCATACCAGGCTGTGATGCAGCCAGATAGGATGCTTTCTATGGTGCATCTGTAAAAATTGGTAAGAGTCAATGTGGACATGCCGAATTTCCGTAGTTTCCTGAGGAAGTATAGGTGCTGTTGTGCTTTCTTGGTTGCAGCATCGACGTGGGTGGACCAGGACAGATTGTTGGTGATGTGCACACCTAGGAATTTGAAGCTGTCAACCATCTCCACCTCGGCCCCGTTGATGCTGACAGGGGTGTGTACGATACTTTACTTCCTGAAGTCAATGTCTTTAGTTTTGCTGGCATTGAGGGAGAGATTGTTGTCGTTGTACTACACCACTATATTCTCTTATCTCCCTCCTGTACTTTGACTCATCGTTGTTCGAGAACCGACCCACTACGGCCGTGTCATCAACAAACTTGTAGATGGAGTTGGAGCCAAATTGTGCTCCGGTTTCCTCCCACAATTCAAAGACGTGCAGGTTAGGTGGACTGGCCATGATAAATTGCCCTTAGTGACCAAAAAGGTTAGGAGGGGTTATTAGGTTACGGGGATAGGGTGGAAGTGAGGGCTTAAGTGGGTCGGTGCAGACTCGATGGGCCGAATGGCCTCCTGCACTGTATGTTCTATGACCCATTGCTTTCCGAGGGTTCACTTTCGAGAAGGTCAATCTGACATCGGAAGCTGTGATGGTAGATATGGGTGTGTCCGAGGCTGCTGGGGTAGTTCACAACAGTTTGCTGGTTTCCTGCTCGAAGCAAGCATAGAATGAATTGAGTTAATTGGGGAGGGGTGCGTTTCAGCCGGAGGTTCTATTTGGCTTTGATTTGTAGCCCGTCACATTGTTTGAGCTTTTCCACAACCGACAGAGTCCGTGTCGTTTGTCTGTGACTCTAGTTTAGTCTGGTATTGTCTCTTGGCATCCCTGATGGCTTTGTGGAGGTCATACCTAGATATCTTGTACAGGTCAGGGATGCCTGCCTTGAACGCCTCAGACCTGGCCTTCAGTGGGGAGTGAGTCTGCCGATTAAACCCTGTGGGGAACATACTTGCAGCCTTTGTTGGCACGCAATATTCTGCACACGTACTGATGAAGTCTGTGACGATGGTGGCATACTTGTTTAGGTTGTTCGTTGAGTTCTTCAATATGGACCAGTTCACTGACTCCAAGCAGTCGTGTAGGAGGTCTCCTATTGCCTCGGACCAGCACTGCACGACCTTCTGAACTGAATCCTCCCGCTTAAGTTTCTGCTTGTATGCCGGACGAAGGAGAACCGTCTTGTAGTCGGATTTTCCGAAATGCGGTCCAGGGATGGATCGGGAGGCGCCGTTGATTTTTGTGTAGCAGTGGTCAAGGATGTTGGGGCCCCTGGTGGGTTAGGAGATGTGTTGGTGAAATTTTGGCAATACATTCTTGAGGTTGGCCTAGTTGAAATCCCCGGCCACGATGAAAAAAGCCCCCGGGTGTTCTGTTTCACGGTTATCTATAGTGGTGTACAATTTATCATTCTTCATTTCCGCTGAGGTGGGATGTAGATTGCCGAGATGGTGGCAGGTGAACTCACATGGAAGGTAGTATGGACGGCACTTCACGGTCTGGTATTCCAGGTCCGGGGGGCAGTAGGTCGCCAGGGTCATCACGTTCGAACACCAGGGAGAGTTGATGAGGGAGGCAAATCCCTCCATCCTTTGCTTTGCCCGATAACGGCGTGCGGTCCAGACAGTGTATTGCGAAGCTGTCAGGTTGTATGGCACAGTCCAGTGAGGCAGGGGTGAGCCATGTCTCATTTCCTGATTGATCTTGTCTTTCCTTCTCTTTTCAAACTTAATGTCTTGCACTTCTGGCCCTTTGCTTTTGCCGATATTTGCAAATGTAAAATCCCTGTGATCCATTCAATCTCTTATATAGATTGTTGCTCATATATTGCACCACAAACCATCAAATGTGGAAAGGGAGCTACAAGATTAGAAATTTTGAGACATGGTATTTGTGTTTGGAAAGATTTTGCATTGTGCTCCAGCTGGCAAAGTGAAGATGTTGTCAAAACCCTCCCTGAAGGAATTGCGACTTCATTGTGTCAAATGCCTTTCCTGTATCATTAACAAATGGGTAATGTGAGGTGATGAGAAAGACCAAGATTTAACTAATTCACCTTCTCCTGTACTGGTGATCACAATAATGGAATCACAGTGATCAGTCTTTACAATTAGTTTCCAACAGATCCAGACATGAGTAATCCCCCCTCATCCCCACCAGTGCTGGAACGCTTTCGGAACATCGGCCCAAAGTTATCTGCTCCACTCAGGAATGCTACACCGTGGGTCATGTTTCAAATTGTATGTCATACAAATTGCAAACCTTAAGTTAGTGCCTTCTACAGATATAACCAGTTTGACCAAGGTGAACTAATTTAGTGGCGATTTGTAAAATAAACTTCCCAAGACCATGGCCATAGCTTTGGTGTCATCGTTCAAGAGAAGTTGGTCCATAAAAGGCATGCTGAATGTCATCTTTGCCCATTTTCTGAACAAGGCTGCCTCATTGTCTGGATTGGACGTGGCGCTGAAAATTTCATTTGGAAGGAACTGTTAATTGGACGGGTTGTTCAATCATCAAAATTAAGGGCCTGTGAGGAATTCTCACTCTGCCATCTTGCTTTGAGGAACCTAACCAAGATGTATTCTTAGCCTACACTCATCATCGGACAATGAATCTAGATAACTGCATGAAGTTCATAGAAACAGCTGACTCTGTCTTGCACAGGGTAGAATAAAGCTGTTTAAAGATGTCATTGACTTCTACAGCCAGCGTCATAAATAAAGCCATCCTGATACCGGTTTGCTGCTTACATAAGAACATAAGAACTAGGAGCAGGAGTAGGCCATCTGGCCCTTCGAGCCTGCTCCTCCATTCAATGAGATCATGGCTGATCTTTTGTGGAGTCAGCTCCACTTTCCGGCCCGAACACCATAACCCTTAATCCCTTTTTTCTTCAAAAAACGATCTATCTTTACCTTTAAAAACATGTAATGAAGGAGCCTCAACTGCTTCACTGGGCAAGGAATTCCATAGATTCACAACCCTTTGGGTGAAGAAGTTCCTCCTAAATCTACTTCCCCTTATTTTGAGGCTACGTCCCCTAGTTCTGCTTTCACCCGCCAGTGGAAACAACCTACCCGCATCTATCCTATCTATTCCCTTTGTAATTTTAAATGTTTCTATAAGATTCCCCCTCATCCTTCTAAATTCCAACGAGTACAGTCCCAGTCTACTCAACCTCTCCTCATAATCCAACCCCTTCAGCTCTGGGATTAACCTAGTGAATCTCTTCTGCACATCCTCCAGTGCCAGTATGTCCTTTCTCAAGTAAAGAGACCAAAACTGAACACAATACTCCAGCTGTGGCCTCACTAACACCTTATACAATTGCAACATAACCTCCCTAGTCTTAAACTCCATCCCTCTAGCAATGAAGGACAAAATTCCATTTGCCTTCTTAATCACCTGTTGCACCTGTAAACCAACTTTCTGTGACTCATGCACTAGCACACCCAGGTCTCTCTGCACAGCGGCATGCTTTAATATTTTATCGTTTAAATAATAATCCCGTTTGCTGTTATTCCTACCAAAATGGATAACCTCACATTTGTCAACATTGTATTCCATCTGCCAGACCCTAGCCCATTCACTTAACCTATCCAAATCCCTCTGCAGACTTCCAGTATCCTCTGCACTTTTCGCTTTACCACTCATCTTAGTGTCATCTGCAAACTTGGATACATTGCCCTTGGTCCCCAACTCCAAATCATCTATGTAAATTGTGAACAATTGTGGGCCCAACACGGATCCCTGAGGAACACCACTAGCTACTGATTGCCAACCAAAGAAACACCCTTTAATCCCCACTCTTTGCTTTCTATTAGTTAACCAATCCTCTATCCATGCTACTACTTTACCCTTAATGCCATGCATATTTATCTTATGCAGCAACCTTTTGTATGGCACCTTGTCAAAGGCTTTCTGGAAATCCAGATATACCACATCCATTGGCTCCCCGTTATCTACTGCACTGGTAATGTCCTCAAACAATTCCACTAAATTAGTTAGGCATGACCTGCCCTTTATGAACCCATGCTGCGTCTGCCCAATGGGACAATTTCTATCCAGATGCCTCACTATTTCTTCCTTGATGATAGATTCCAGCATCTTCCCTATTACCGAAGTTAAGCTCACTGGCCTATAATTTCCTGCTCTCTGCCTACCTCCTTTTTTAAACAGTGGTGTCACGTTTGCTAATTTCCAATCCACCGGGACCACCCCAGAGTCTAGTGAATTTTGGTAAATCATCATTAGTGCATCTGCAATTTCCCTAGCCATTTCTTTTAGCACTCTGGGATGCATTCCATCAGGGCCAGGAGACTTGTCTATCTTTAGCCCCATTAGCTTGCCCATCACTACCTCCTTAGTGATAACAATCCTCTCAAGGTCCTCACCTGCCATAGCCTCATTTCTATCAGTCGCTGGCATGTTATTTGTGTCTTCCACTGTGAAGACCGACCCAAAAAACCTGTTCAGTTCCTCAACCATTTCCTCATCTCCCATTATTAAAACTCCCTTCTCATCCTCTAAAGGACCAATATTTACCTTAGCCAATCTTTTTTGTTTTATATATTTGTAAAAACTTTTACTGTCTGTTTTTATATTCTGAGCAAGTTTACTCTCATACTCTCTCTTACTCTTCTTTATAGCTTTTTTAGTAGCTTTCTGTTGCCCCCTAAAGATTTCCCAGTCCTCTAGTCTCCCACCAATCTTTGCCACTTTATATGCTTTTTCCTTCAATTTGATACTCTCCCTTATTTCCTTAGATATCCACGGTCGATTTTCCCTCTTTCTACCGTCCTTCCTTTTTGTTGGTATAAACCTTTGCTGAGCACTGCGAAAAATCGCTTGGAAGGTTCTCCACTGTTCCTCAACTGTTCCACCATAAAGTCTTTGCTCCCAGTCTACCTTAGCTAGTTCTTATCTCATCCCATTGTAATCTCCTTTGTTTAAACACAAAACACTAGTATTTGATTTTACCTTCTCACCCTCCATCTGTATTTTAAATTCCACCATATTGTGATCGCTCCTTCCGAGAGGATCCCTAACTATGAGATCATGAATCAATCTTGTCTCATTACACAGGACAAGATCTAGGACCGCTTGTTCCCTCGTAGGTTCCATTACATACTGTTCTAGGAAACTTATCGCGGATACATTCTATAAACTCCTCCTCAAGGTTGCCTTGACCGACCTGGTTAAACCAATCGACATGTAGATTAAAATCCCCCATGATAACTGCTGTACCATTTCTACATGCATCAGTTATTTCTTTGTTTATTGCCTGCCCCACCATAACGTTACTATTTGGTGGCCGATAGACTACTCCTATCAGTGACTTTTTTGCCTTACTATTCCTGATTTCCACCCAAATGGATTCAACCTTATCCTCCATAGCACCGATGTCATCCCTTACTATTGCCCGGATGTCATCCTTAAATAACAGAGCAACGCCACCTCCCTTACCATCCACTCTGTCCTTCCGAATAGTTTGATACCCTCGGATATTTAACTCCCAGTCGTGACCATCCTTTAACCATGTTTCAGTAATGGCCACTAAATCATAGTCATTTACGATGATTTGTGCCACCAACTCATTTACTTTATTCCGAATACTACGAGCATTCGGGTAAAGTACACTTATGTTGTTTTTTTTTACCTCTGTTTTGAATCTTAACATCTCCAGTTTTATTCCTTTTAGTATTACTGGGCCTATTCACTGAGCTCCCCTCTTCTGCCTTACACAAGGCACATGCAAGTAACTTGTCTAATTTATGGCCAAAGATGGGTGAATTTTCTGATGTCTGTGGCCTGTTCAGTCAGTCTAATTTGAGTCGCGTCTGCATGAGAGCTTCAGCGACTTATGAAATGTTATGATTCGATTATTAAACATGAGATTTTTCAAATGTTTCTGAATGCCTGAACCTTCTGAAGATGTATGTGATGTTGTCCCCTCCAAGAATTAATGTTGCCTAAAAATCAAATTGAGGGTATTACTAGTTTCGAAGAAATGATACGAGCAAAAAGATTTGACCGAGAGATAGATATGTCAGTAATTCATCCAGTAAGACCAGGTAGATGCAAAAGGGTTATTGGAACATATTCAAACAGCACAAATGCCGTCAATAACTTCGCCAGTCAAACAATCCATGTACCGAACGTGGTAATTTGTATCTGACTCTAATTCACTTCCAATGTGCATAATGGCTTCCTTGACCATCTGCTCCAACATGTTCCTTCACTCAACATTCTCTCCATCTTCATGGCAAATTGTCGGTTAGAGACAATTCCGTGACTTAAAGTGTGCACTGACCAGAAATGATGTTCCTTAGGAATAACAATTGCCCTTGCTCTACTAGCTTTTGCCTCAGAAGTCAGAACACAGCCTGTGCTAACCCCTGCAAGAAGTGAAAAAGCACCACATTCTCAGGCCATTTGTTCAGACATTCTCTGATTATTATTGTATAGAACACACTTGCTGCCCCCCCCAGAGTTCATTCTCTCCACCCTGATGTGGAAAATATAGTTAAGGTGAGCAAACTGAACGGCTGAGATCTGCTGCTCAGATATAGCGCTCACTGTCAATAAAGGCCCGCCCGCTTCTTTGTAAGAAGCCCGCCCCCATCCCAAAACCAGTCTTGTTCGGTGTTGTGTCACAAGTGTTAATCTGAGATATCCACTATTAGATTGTGATTTTGTCTCGTCTGAAAGGCATTCCTGCCTATAATATACATTCATGGGTCTGGGGCATTTGGCCAAACAATTTGGGTTTGGCAAGGATCTATTTACTGTTGATGATAACGGTCAAATTGACCTCCTCCCAAATATCATATAGCTCCAGACAGTGTGTGTTCTTTACACATGGACACCAACACAAAGGAGATTGTTCGGCAAATGTATTTTAAATCAAACTCCTTACTCTGAAACAAAGTCCATATGGAAAGATACAATGCAGAAATACATTATGATGCAGGATTGAGCCCAAGTCTGTTGCGTCTTCCTTGTTATATTTGTGAAGACCAGTGAATCAATTACTTAGAATTTACTCGAGCAGAAATGTGTTTTTCTATGATTTGAATAAAAGGAGGCAAGTTTCAGTTTCTGTGAAATGGGTATCAGTTAAAACAATGTGCAGAGCTTGGATTTGGTCATCATGGATGGGTATGCTAAACTAAGTGGCAATTTATCCAGGAAGGGGCTGATTATTATTGCATGGGAATGAGCCTGCTCGATAGACAGTTACTAGAGCAGCCCACAATCTCTTTTGCAGTCTACCATTACCTCTCTCTTCAAAGATCAAATACAGGCAGCAGTTCATGTCTTGGGCTCAAGGGGGAGGTAGGTGTACATCATTAGCGAGATGCATGCCATTTTGCTTTGCAACACCCCTTTGATGGGTGGTCTATTTCTGGTGGACAGGTGAGGGTTGCTGCAAGCTTTTCTAATGTGTGGTTGAGCTTCAAGACTGTTTCAGGAATGCCTCTGAAGAGTAGGTCCAGCAGTGTTGGGTTTCAGAGAGTACTGAGACAATTCCTCAAATGAGAAGTTCAGGATGTTCACACTGCCTCAGGCTATTCAGGTGGTTTATCCAAGGAAGTGGTTAGTATATCAACCTAAAAAATAGCGGCTTCCGTTTGCTATACAGCAACGTTCTTGACGTTTTCTTCAATTTAAGGCAATCAGTTACTTGGCCTTTCCTCGATACCTAGTGTTTTGTCAAGTGCCTGTCATTGCGATGCCCCTTCCTGTTCATGTAACTTGGAAATCTGTGTCGATTCTTCTGTTGCCATGCTATGTGACAGTCTTGAAACTGAGCTTTATGTAATCAGTAAAATGTTTGTTTTTTTTCTTACTGATTTTGTCTTGTTTTGTCACATTCTTGTGCTTTGTTCACATGTTGGTGAAGTGAAAATTGATTTTTTCACCCATGTTTACCGAACATCTCTTCTCTTCTGTTCTACCTATAATTATGTGCAACAATGTGTTCATGTTGCATCTGTGCCATCACGCATTGCTTGCTGCACATGTACTGGTGACGTTCCGATCAAATTATTTGCATCGTGCTTTTGAAATCGTAATTTTGCTCACGCCCCCCCACACGATGAACTTTGTCCAGATTTAAGATCCTGCAACCAGAGCTGCCAGAAAACTCTGTGAGCCTGATCATAGAATTTACATTGCAGAAGGAGACCATTCGGCCCATCGAGTCTGCACCAGCCCTTGGAAAAAGCACCCGACTTAAGCCCACACCTCCACCCTATCTCCATAACCCACCTAACCTTTTGGACACTAAGGGACAATTTAACATGGCCAATCCACCTAACCTGCACATCTTTGGACGCTAAGGGGAAATTTAGCATGGCCAATCCACCTAACCTGCACATCTTTGGACACTAAGGGGCAATTGAAGTGAAATGAAATGAAAATCGCTTATTGTCTCAAGTAGGCTTCAAATGAAGTTACTGTGAAAAGCCCCTAGTCACCACATTCCGGCGCCTGTTCGGGGAGGCTGGTACAGGAATTGAACCGTGCTGCTGGCCTGTCTTGGTCTGCTTTCAAAGCCAGCGGTTTAACCCTGTGCTAAATCAGCCGCATTTAGCATGGCCAATCCACCTAACCTGTACATCTTTGGATGTGATTTGAACATGCAATCATTTAGAATTATAGAATCCTAAGGGGGCCACTCCACCCATATCCACTCCCCTGTCCACCCAACCATATCCCCGTAACCCGACAACCTAACTTGCACATCCCTGGACACTAAGGGCAATTGATCATGGCCAATGCACCTAACCCACACATCTTTGGACTGTGGGAGGAAACCGGAGCACCCGGAGGAAACCCACGCAGACACGGGGAGGATGTGCAGACTCCGCACAGACAGTGACCCAAGGCCGGGATTGACACGGAGAGGCAGCAGTGCTAACCACTGTGCCACCGTGCTGCCCATGAGACCCATTTGGCTGGGTCCCATTCTTGCAGCGCTCGACATCGGGGTTTTTCAAACAGAAGGTCTCAACCTGCGGGTGCGTCACGGGCAGGTGTCGTTTGATCTGGAGTCCAAACGCTGCCGTTGCGCCACGAGCCCAGTGGCTTCGTCCCGATAAAATATCTGTGCAGGCAGTTTCCTGCACAAAGCAGAGACCCTGCATTTAGTTGGTGAAGAGCACCTGGATAGTTCAAATCTGTGCACAGTTTGTTGGTGTAGCCGGTTAGCTTGTAGTAAGTCCAGTCAGTCCATGATTGGTCTCAAATAGCCACATGTTTTCAAAGTGACTTGCCTTTGTAACCGTCGGATACACAAATCCATTGTGTTCACCCTGAATTTCCCTGCTTTATGCTCTCCTGGTAGAGAATCAACCACGTATATCTGGTGGATGATTTGCACTACCTATACTAAAGTATGGTGTGATGATGCTCTGTACATGTAACCTATGTCTCTGGATCTCAGTGTGAGGATACACCTTCCAGAAGTGTTAAGGACCAAAGAGTATCTGTTGTCATTTGACTTAACTGTGCCATTTTTCAGTCCATTGTCCGTTTTCTTGGTGTTAATTGTGTTCCAAACAAAAGACGATTTTGAATTAAACTGAGTATGGTGGGGTCCACTTTTTGTCTTCTCCTACATTTTGAAGCTGGAAATACAACTTAGAAAAGCCTTTGGGAGCGACACCTTTTGAATGGGCGATAGAAAACAACCTTGTTTCCGGTCTTGTCTTCTGCATTACGGTTGTGTAGCAGTTATGATACCGTGCTGGGGAACCATTGGTCTGCCAAAATAATGCGAAGCATGCAGGTTGCAGTTTGCGAAGTGTGAATTTGAATTTCAAATCGGGTTTTAAACATCTGCAAATAAAAAGCTGGCACCGGTAAAAATTAGTGTGAAATGAAATGAAAATCGCTTATTGTCACAAGTAGGCTTCAAATGAAGTTACTGTGAAAAGCCCCTAGTCGCCACATTCCGCCGCCTGTTCAGGGAGGCTGATGTGTTTACTAACTTCCTTGTAGGTAAGGAAGCTGGCTGTATCTGGGTAATCACAGTATCCTGCAGTAGGCTCCCTTATGGTAGTTGACAGTGGTAACCGGTGTTGGGGTGGTCTAGTTTTTTTAGGGGCACAGGGCAGAATGGTCTTGAATTGAGGATGGCAGTGGGATATTTCCAGGCTATGTTAAACAAATTGGCAGGGTGGATGATTAACGCAGTACTGTCAGTACTCAGGAGGCACTCCTTCATGATTCATTCTTCAAGATGAAATCCAGCTGACGTGCCAGTTATTAATCACAATATATTCAACTGAACACACACTATAGGTTATAAATCCTAGAGAGATCATTTGGGAGGTCACTTAGGGACTGCTTAGAACGTGGCATCACCTGGGTGTGGATCTGCCTACCTTCCCTTCTATTTTCTGTTCAAAGGCAGCGAGTGGTCTTGTCGTGCTGAAGCATGTTGGGTCCTTTCTGTCTCTTGAGACAGAAACTCGTCTCCTGAATTCCACTAAAGACGTGTACCACAGTAGTGAATGCTGTTCCAGTGCCTGTCTTAACTCTCAAACTGGTTTTCTGACTCCTTGGCAATCAGCCTCTACCCAATATTCACTTGTGCCTTTTTCCCAGAAGAGGTTGCAGCATCAGAAACAGGAACTCTGACTGAGTTCTCGCCTTTTGATTCCTTATTTACCAAGCTAAGGACACCAAAGGCCGATTTGTAATGGCCTCACCCCATCTTGGCTGAGATGTAATTACAATTTCCCTCGCTATTCCTATTTCTGAAACATAACTGAACACATTTTGAAGAAGGGGAAATTTGTATCACTGTGTGATACGACTAGATTACACCAGTGGTTTTATTTACAAAGTACATGAAACCTCTAATGTTGTTAAAAAAGACTACTGCATTCATTAGCACCTACTCTTAATATCAATAGCTTTAGAGGTTTTGCTGGAAATCTGTGTTTGTGACCAATACAACTACAGTTTTTACAATTCTTAAAGCTTTTCCAATGCTGCTGTTCTCATCCTGTCTCTCTAACCTCCTCCAGCCCTGAGATCTCCAATTCAGGTCTCTTGCACATTTCTAATTTTTGTTGTTCTACCTTTGCTGATGTGCCTCCTTCAAGCAATCCTGCATGATCAAGGGGTCCAAGGATCTGAGTTTTTTACTTTGCGAAATGTGTACAATGGTTGGTTGACATAAATTGAAATGAAATGAAGAAATACTATAGAAGAAGACATTAAGTACTGGAGGGCAGTAGTTCTCTTTGAAAGGATGTGCCCAATTTAAAACACACCATAAAATGTTGGGAATACTCTGCAGGTCTGGCATCATCTATGGGGAGAGAAACAGTTAAGGCTCAATGACTTTTCATCAGAACTAGTTCATCCACCCGAAACGTAAACTTTGTTTCTCTCTCCACCGATGCTGCCTGAGTATTTCCTGCATCTTCTGTTATTTCAAATTTCCAGCATCTGCAGCATTTTGCTTTTATGTTAATGTAACCAATAATACACAGACCACCAAATGGCTTGTGCAGTACTCAACAATCCTGCATACTATATTCTTTACAACACTTACTGACATCCAAATGCAATTGAATTCTGATAAAGATATGGGATTTGTCAAGAAATATACATGAAGTTGGACTTTAATAAGTTACAATTAAAAGCAGCTGGCCAGTCTTTGTACAGTGGTAACAGACGGCTGCTTTAGTGACTGGACGCCAGCGTCCACTGGCGTACCACAGGGATCAATGCTGGGGACAATTGTTTGTCATTTGTAGAAACAACACAGATGACTATGTGGGGGGTGGGGGGGGGGGGGGTGTGTGTGTGTGGGTGTGGGGGTGTGGGGGGGGTGGGGGGGTGTGGGTGTGGGGGATCAGCAAGTTTGCGGATGACACAAAGATTGGCTTGGGTTACAGGAAGATATAGACGGGATGGTCAAATAGGCGGATAAGTGGCTGATGGAATTTAACCCTAGAAAGTGTGAGGTGATACACTTTGGAAGGAGTAATGTGAGAAGGAAATATTCAATGAATGGCCTGACACTGGGAAGTTCTGAGGAACAAAGGGACCTTGCCGTGTTTGTCCATAGATCTCTGAATACAGGTTAATAGGCTGGGGAAAAAGGCATATTGGACACTTGCCTTTATCAATCGAGGCAGAGATTACAAAAGCAGGGAGGTCATGTTGGAGTTGTATAGAACTTTGGTGAGGTCACAGCTGGAGTACAGTGTGTAATTCTGGTCACCACATTATAGGAAGGATGTGATTGTACTGGAGGGGGTACAGAGGAGATTCACCAGGATGTTGCCTGGGATGGAACATTTCAGTTATGAAGAGAGGTTGGATAGACTTGGGTTGTTTTCGCTGGAGCAGAGAAGACTGAGGGGTGACCTGATCGAGGTGGACAAGATTATGTGGGGCATGGACAGGGTGGATAGGGAGCAGCTGTTCCCCTTAGTTGGAGGGTCAGTTATGAGGGGGACACAAGTTCAAGGCAGGAGGTTTGGGGGGGATTTTAGGAAAAGTATTTTTTCCCAGAAGGTGGTGACAGTCTGGAACGCACTGCCTGGGAGGGTGGGAGATGCGGGTTGCCTCACATCCTTTAAAAAGTATCTGGATGAGCATTTGGCACGTCATAACATTCAAGGCTATGGGCCAAGTGCTGGCAAATGGGGTTAGGAAGGCAGGTCGGGTGTTTTCATGTGTCGGTGCAGACTCGATGGGCCAAAGGGCCTTTTCTGCGCTGTATTATTCTGTGATTCTGAATTGTCTTCATTCACTTTTCCGAAAGCACTCCCTTAATCCAGACATACGTTCTTGGGCCTACATCTTGAGGAGGGGTGGGGGAAGGGGAAAAGAGTAGGGAAAATTCATCAATTGCACCCCTGTGATAGAGAATGTGTTTCTATTACTGTCTGCTTGGCTTGAAAATGCTTAGGATATGATTTGGTACATTTAGATTCTGTGAGTTGATTGAGTAAAGTATGTTTATGTGTAATCAGCTCCTACCATTGGGTACTCGAGAATAATTGTCTGTTTGACAAGATTGTATTCCATAAACATGCAGTAAAAGAGCACTTTTTATTAGAGTACTAATCTCCTATTTTGACATGATATCCTTAACGAGCATTTCATGATGTTTTAAGCATGAAGGGGGAATTGTCACCACATTGGGAGGAATCTTCAGGCAACCTTCGAAGTTGAGTGAAGGAGAACTCTCATTTGCATATATGCATTTCATGACCTCAAGACGGCTCAATAAATAGTTTTGAGATGTAGGAATTGCAATATATGAAGCATGGTGGAGCATAGTAATGTCCCCTGAACAGCAGTGACCATATCATCAGAAGTGATGTTGGTGCAAGGATAAATCTTGAATTAGGGGGGAGAAACTCTCCTGCCCTTCTGCAATGATCTACCCGAGAGGGCAGATGGGAATTTGGTTCAATATCTCAGCTGAAAAATGGGCTTCCAACTGTGCAGCACTCCCTATGTACTGCACTGAAATGCCAGGCCAGATTATGTGCTTAAGTCACTGAGTGGGACTTGAACCTACAACTTTCTGGCTCTGAGGCAAGAGTGTCCCAATGGAGTCATGGCTGTGCTTTATAATTATATATGACATCCTCCACCCTAAAGCACTCTGCTACAGATGGGTTGCTTTTTGCTATGTCAGGAAAGGTGACGACCATTGAAAGAATGACTTGGGATATTTGTATATTTACCGAATCTGGTTGAGATATCCGGAGAACAATCTGCTCTTCTTGATACAAAGCTGTTTGATCTCTTATGTACAGCTGAGTCGCTAGGGGGGGGCATTGATTTCTTCACATAGGTACCTTCAGTGGCAAGTAAAGCTGAGGGTTCAATCTGCACCGAGTGGATTAGCTGTTGATGCGCCATTCTTTTTTACACGTTTACCTCCTCATCAGAGTCTTCATAATCACAGCTCTTATCTCCATTTAATAGTACGGACGGAAACGATTTGTGCTTTCCACGTTTCAACTCTTCCTCTTTACTTTCAGAATCCGAGGGTAACACATTATTGACCCCTTGAATGTTCTGGTTGTTAACAGATGCGGTGGCAGATTCACTGCGTGGTTCTCCATCCATCTTCCCCATAATATTTTAAAGGATTTGATTACTGATTACTTCACCTCCTTTTGCTATTTGCTATTTCCTTGAAGAGGCACTGTGGACCTTTAAAAGGATGTGGGTATCACTTCACAGTCCTCACTGTCCTTGTTATGACTAACTGATGCCATGCTGTCCTGAATACTTTCCATCAAAGCAGGCTTGCTCTGGGAAATATTTGCAGTGAAATGGATGGCAATGGGTTTACTGCAAGAGGCTAGAACAAATTACTTTTGGAAAAGTCAAGTCACTTTCTATTTCCGATTTGCTGTCCTCTTTCCTAGCTTTGGAAGAATTACTGGCTGTTTGTTAGTGACATTGATTTCAGTAACAGCTGTTTATCATTCCTTCATAATCAGAACCAAAATCGGATTCCGGACTCTTGTCTGAATTGTCATCACTGTCATTACTATTAAATTCGGAATCCTCTTTCAGTCTTAGAATTCTCAGAATCTGGTTCGCTGTCACTTGATATGTGAGCAACTTTTTTCAACATTTCTTTCTTTGAATCATTTAATGCCCAATGAATTTTCCTAACTCTCACATGCCCCACCGTTGGTATCTCATTTGCTGTCTGCAGGACTTCCCTTGGACTCTCTGTACTAATGGATGAAGCTATAGTCTTTAACCGCGCCAAATCATTCCCCGAAAGTAAGTCTACTCCTTCCACTGGGCACTCCTTTTTTAAAAAATAATTTTAATTCAAATTTTCACATTTTCACAAAAAAGAAAACAATAACAGAAAATTCTAAGAACAAAAAAAAACAGACCTCCCCCCCCCCCCCCCCCCCCCCCCCCCCGCCGTAAATACAAAAGAGAAACAATAAATTAACGCCCGTCATTGGCAAAAAACAGATATTCAACCCAAAACAAAAACAAAGAGACAACCCCCCCCCCAGGAGATCTAGGAATGGCAGCCATCTCCTCAAAAACCCCTGCACTGACCCCCTTAGGGCAAATTTCACCCTCTCCAATTTAATAAACCCTGCCATATCGTTGACCCAGGCCTCCACGCTTGGGGGCCTCGCATCCTTCCACTGAAGAAGAATCCTCCACCGGGCTACTAGGGACGCAAAGGCCAGAACACCGGCCTCTTTCGCCTCCTGCACTCCCGGCTCCATTGCAACCCCAAATATTGCGAGTCCCCAGCCCGGCTTGACCCTGGATCCTACCACCCTCGATACCGTCCTTGCTACACCCTTCCAAAATTCCCCCAGCGCTGGGCATGCCCAGAACATGTGGACATGGTTTGCTGGGCTCCCTGAGCACCTAATACACCTGTCCTCGGTCCCAAAAAACCAGCTCATCCTTGTCCCGGTCATATGAGCCCTATGCAGCACCTTAAACTGTATGAGGCTAAGCCTCGCACACGAAGAGGAGGAGTTCACCCTTTCCAGGGCATCCGCCCACGTCCACCCCTCAATCCCCTCACCCAGCTCCTCCTCCCATTTACCTTTCAGCTCCTCCACCGAGGCCTCGTCTACCTCCTGCATCACCTGGTACACTTCCGAGATCCTCCCTCTCCAACCCATACCCCCAAGAGCACCCTGTCCTGGACCCCACGCGGCGGCAGCAGGGGGAACCCCGCCACCTGCCGCCTGACAAACGCCCTTACTTGCATGTACCTAAAGGTGTTTCCCGGGGGGAGCCTGAACTTCCCTTCAAGCTCACCCAGGCTCGCAAACTTCCCGTCTATGAACAGGTCCCTCAGCCTCCTGACACCTGCCCTGTGCCAACTCGGGAACCCGTCATCAATTCTCCCCGGAACAAACCAGTGGTTCCCCCATATCGGGGACCCCATCGAGGCCCCCACCTCTCCCCTGTGCCACCTCCATTGCCCCAAATCTTGAGGGTAGCTGCCACCACCGGGCTCATGGTATACCTCGTTGGAGGGAGCGGCAGCGGCGCCGTTGCAAGTGCTTCCAGGCTCGTACCTACACAGGATGCCACCTCCAGCCTCTTCCATGCCGCCCCCTCCCCGTCCATTACCCATTTACGCACCATCGCTGCGTTGGCAGCCCAATAGTACCCACAGAGGTTGGGCAATGCCAGCCCCCCTCCAATCCCTGCCCCGCTCCAAGAACACCCGTCTCACCCTTGGAGTCCCGTGTGCCCACACAAACCCCGTCATGCTCCTGTTAACCCGCCTGAAAAAGGCCTTCGGGATAAGGATGGGGAGGACCACTGGGCACTCCTTAACCACTCCGACAACTACTGGACCTGACACTAAATCACACTCCAATTGTTCTTTATATAATGGAATTGGGATATGAACTCCACCAATTCCATTCTTCACTAATACTTCAAGCTTTCATTGAGCTCTCTGGAGAGAAAATCAAATCCTTTTCCAGTAAGAGAGTTCGAGTAGCCCCTATATCCTTTAAGATTGTTATGGGTTTGGCTACATCAGTTGAGGAAAAGGGGTCGATGACAAAAACCCGGCATATATGCCCCTAACTTCTACCCACACACAAGACAGATAAACAGCGGGATGTGAGGGGGGGAGGAGGCGGGGCAGAGGTTACAAAATAATAAGGATGGAATTTGAAAGATAGGAGCCTTTGCTTCAGATGGTGTTTTATTTTAAGCAGGTTTGCTTCAGACCCGGCCTTCAGTTCAAGGCTTTTACTGTTAATTCAATCAGGCACCTGTGGTTTCAAGAATGCAGTGCTCACAACTTTTAGCAGCTTTCTGGAGAGAGTTATATTCGTCATGGCTTTTCCTGGAGTGGCTCCTTATTTCACATCAAACTTTGCTTTCACTTCATGGTTTGTCTTCAGACGTCTGTAGTGTCAGGAGAGAGCTCCCAGAGGCTTTCTGGAGAGAGTCGGCCCCAGAGAGAGTTAGTTAAATATCTTCACCCGGCTGCTAGAATCAAAACTGAAACCAAACTGGAACCTCGGGACTCTGGAAAACATTCCAGTGGAATGATATCCAATCACCACCTGTTACCGGGCAGACCACAGCCTTTTGGGCCAATTCATTGGCCACCAGCCAAGTCCATTAGGGCTGGCACAGTGATTAGCAATGCTGCCTCACAGCTCCAGGGTCCCAGTTTCAATTCCAGCCTTCGGTCACTATCTGTGTGGAGTTTTCACGTTCTCCCCGTGTCTGCGTGGGTTTCCTCCGGGTGCCCCGGTTTCCTCCCACAGTCCAAAGATGTGCAGGTTAGGTGGATTGGCCATGTTAAATTACCGCTTAGATTCCAAAAGGGATTACTGGGATAGAGTGGAGGCATGGGCTTAAGTAGGGTGCTCTAACCAAGGGGCGTTGCAGACTCGATGGGCCATAAGACCATAAGACATAGGAGCAGAATTAGGTCACTTGGGCCATCGAGTCTGCTCGCCATTCAATCATGGCTGATATATGTCTTATCCCCATTCTCCTGCCTTCTCCCCATCACCCCTGAGCCCCTTATTAATCCAGAACCTGTCTATCTCTGTCTTAAAGACACTCAGTGATTTGGCCTCCACAGCCTTCTGCAGCAAAGAGTTCCACAGATTCGCCACCCTCTGGCTGAAGAAATTCCTCCTCATCTCTGTTTTAAAGGATCGTCCCTTTAGTCTGAGATTGTGTCGTCTGCTTCTAGTTTTTCCTACAAGTGGAAACATCCTCTCCACGTCCACTCTATCCAGGCCTCGCAGTATTCTGTAAGTTTCAATAAGATCCTCTCTCATCCTTCTAAACTCCAACGAGTACAGACCCAGAGTCCTCAACCATTCCTCATATGACAAGCTCCTCATTCCAGGGATCATTCTTGTGAACCTCCTCTGGTCCCTTTCCAAGGCCAGCACATCCTTCCTTAGATACGGGGCCCAAAACTGCTCACAATGCTCCAAATGGAGTCTGACCAGAGCCTTATACAGCCTCAGAAGCACATCCCTGGCCTTATATTCTAGTCCTCTCTACTGAATGCTAACATTATATTTGCCTTCCTGCACGTTAACCTTAAGAGAATCGTGAAGAAGGACTCCCTTTGTGGTTCTGATTTCCGAACCATTTCCCCATTTAGAAAATAGTCTATGCTTCCATTTCTCCTTGCAAAGTGCTTAACCTCACACTTTTCCACATTGTATTCCATCTGCCACTCCATTGCCCCACTCTCTTAGCCTGTCCAAGTCCCTCTGCAGCCCACCTGCTTCTTCAATACTACCTGCCCCCGAATGGCCTCCTTCTGCACTGTAAATTCTATGATTGCTGATCATTCAAACCAAGTCCCAACCCACCTCTCTGTCAATGATACCGGCCAGTCTGCAATCTCCGGTTTAAACCAGCACAGCCTTCCTGCTTCTTGCCTTAAAGTGACATATCCAATAATCATCCATGGATCAGAAACGTGACAGCTAAAATAAAAGAAAGGGGAAATAAGCCAAAAAACAGGAAGGACCTGGTGAGAATGTGGAACTCACTCCCACAGAGTGGTGGAAGTGAATAGTGCAGATGAATTTAAGAGGAAACTAGATAAGTATAAGTGGGAATGGGATAGAGGGTTCTGTCATGTGAGAGTACCTTTAAGAAATGGGTGTTTATCAAATAGCTGCAGTGATGTCAGAGTGTGGGTGGAGCTGGGTTGTCTGTCTGTTTTTACTTTCGTTTTTGAGCTGGCAGCTACAGTGTGTTTAGTTTCGTTTTCAGAGTTGGAGCTGCATCCAGCCAAATAAGGTGTAATTTTGATCTCTCTCTGTATGAAAAGGATGTCTTCAGATCACTTGCTAATTTAAAAGTGATAACTGCTCTCAGTAGAGAATTTAAACCTGATGTCTTTGTTAAAGAGGGTACTTGTCTTATGGATATTGCTGGGAAAGATTAATGGTTACTTATAGAGTGCTGTATTCTTTGGCGAAGTATTTGAATTGATAGTTGCTGAGATGTTTACTGTGTGTTTCTAAAATGTTAACTGGATTTATGTAATATACATTGTTTTGTTTTTAAAGTACTTTAGATCTCTGTTGCATCACACCTGTAGAGTGGGCCTTGTGCTCTCCATAACCAAAATCTATTAAAAGTTTGCGACAGGTGAACGCCATGATACACTTTGGGGTTCTCTAAACGCTGGCCCGTAATAGTACCAAGGTAGCTGAGGACAATGGAAGGAGGCTTCTGTGCAGAATAAATACCAGTATAAACTGAAAGCCCTGAATGTCCTGTTCCTTTGACATGTAGCCTATGCAGTCCTTCAAGGCAAGTATTTCCTCCCTTGCGTAAGGAGACCAATACTGGACAGGGTGATCTTGGTGATCTCACCAAGGTCCTGTGCAATACCAATAAGACTTATTTGCTCTTTTGTGTTCTTCGTCCTACACAGCATCACTCAGTGCTGTCCTGGAGTCTCAACTTGCATGTGCTCAGGTCCTGGAGAATATTGCATGGTTTCTTTTGACACAGAGAACCTAATTAAACTTTTGATAAGACCCCCAGTTTGTCTGGCTCAAAGAAAGACTTGCATTTATGTAGCACCTTGCCTAAAAACTGTCTCAAATTACTTTAAAGCCAGTGAGGTCTTTTGAAATGTAGTCGCTGTGGTAATGCAGGAAACATGGTCACCAGTTTGTGCACAGGAATGTGATAATCAGATAATCTATTTCTGTCATCTGGATTGAGAGGGTAATATTGGCCAGGTCACTGGAGGTCAGTTCAGTTCTCTTTCTCACAGTAGTGCCCCGGTATCTTTTACCTGTGCCTGGGAACACAAATGGGGTCTTGGTTTCCTGTCTGATCTGAAGGACAGCACCTCTGCAGTGCAGCACTCCCTCAGTACTATACTGGTACTGCACACTGCTGTCCTGTATCCAGATTGCCGTTGATCTCCAGCACTGAGCTGAATTCACTTTAAAAAAAAAAATCTTTGTTGTCACAGGTAGGCTGACAGTAACACTGCAATGAAGTTACTGTTGTGCTTGCTATGGTGCCCCAGAAGCAAACAATTTTCCAGGTTGCTTCTGTATCTGAATACGTTATGCTCTTGGCCACAGCACTGTTCATATCGCAAGATGTCAAAAATATCAAGTGTGAATTGTTAAAATTATTCCACATTTGTGATGAAACGGCCACTCTCTTCGAACTACTTCAGTCTATGATTATTCTCCTGCAACAGAATTGGCAAGTGACCACTGCTGACCTTGAAATTGGAGAGGCGAATTCTTACATTATCATCCAGTTCTCCTTGACCTCCGATGCCAACTGATTTTCAGTTCTAGCTACTTTGGCTGGTGCCAAAATTAGGAGAGCTGTCTCTCAGACGAGAACAGCCTGACATGGTGACACTCGGGGAATCATACCTTAGAGATAATATCCCAGTCACCACTGTCCCTGGGTATGCTCTGTGTCCCATTGGCAGGCGAGACCCATCATAGCTGGCAGCATTGTGGTATACAGTTGGGAGAGAGCGATGTCAAGAAACGGCTGAAGGCACTGGATACTGCAAAGGCTGTGGGCCCTGACAATATTCTGTCAATAGTAAATAAAATAAAAATAATAAATAACCTTTTATTGTCACAAGTAGGCTTACATTAACACTGCAATGATGTTACTGTGAAAATCCCCTAATCGCCACATTCCGGCACCTGTTCGGGTACACGGAGGGAGAATTCAGAATTCTCAGTTGGTACAGGAATTGAACCCACGCTGTTGGCCTTGTTCGGCATCACAGCTAGAACATAGAACATAGAACAGTACAGCACAGGACAGGCCCTTCGGCCCTCGATGTTGTGCCGAGCCATGATCACCCTACTCAAACCCACGTATCCACCCTATACCCGTAACCCAATAACCCCCCCC
This sequence comes from Scyliorhinus canicula, assembly GCF_902713615.1. Taxonomy (NCBI): domain Eukaryota; kingdom Metazoa; phylum Chordata; class Chondrichthyes; order Carcharhiniformes; family Scyliorhinidae; genus Scyliorhinus; species Scyliorhinus canicula. Next base: position 9,180,849 of record NC_052173.1, on the reverse strand, counting down.
ATTACCTTACTTTTTAGGACACTACGAGCAATTTAGCATGGCCAATCCACCTAACCTGCACATCTTTGGACTGTGGGAGGAAACCGGAGCACCCGGAGGAAACCCACGCACACACGGGGAGGACGTGCAGACTCCACACAGACAGTGACCCAGCCGGGAATCGAACCTGGGACCCTGGAGCTGTGAAGCATTTATGCTAACCACCATGCTACCGTGCTGCCCCATGCTACCGTGTTGCCCCCGCTGACAGCTGACAGTTGTCAGCTGTCTCGCCCACTGAGCTAAACCAGCCCTGCGCTGAAGACTTGTGCTCCAGAACTTGCTGCACCCCTAGCCAAGCTGTTCCAGTGCAGCTACAACACTGGCACCTACCCGGCAATGTGGGAAATCGCCCAGGTATGTCCTGTGTCCAAAGGGTTGCTAGAAAAAGTAGCAAGCCTGACGATTGGGTGCAGTTCAGAATTCAGCAAAGGAGGACCAAGCGATTGATTAAGAGGGGAAAAATATGAGAGTAAGCTTGCAAGGAACATAAAAACAGACTGTAAAAGCTTCTCTAAGTGTGTAAAAAGAAAAAGATTAGTGAAGACTAAGGACTAGGTTCCTTACAGTCCAAAATGGGAGAATTGATAATGGAGAACAAGGAAATGCAGAACAATTAAACAACTCTTCATGGAGGAAGACGCAAATAACTTTCCAGGAAGTTTCGGGAACCAAGGGTTGAGTGAGAAGGAGAAATTGTAAAGGGAATTAGTATTACTAAAAAAACAGCACTGGAGCAATTAATGGGACTGAAAGCTGATAAATCCTCAGGGTCTGATAATCTACATCCCGGGGTACATTCCTTTGTTCCCCATTATAATTTACCTGACTTCTGACCTACGTTTGTCTTTACTAATCTTTTTCAACGATTTCTTTTTGCAATATATCAAAGCCTTTTATATCTATTTGTTAATAGATAGGTGGATTGGCCATGATAAATAGCTCTTAGTGTCCAAAATTGCCCTTGGTGTTGGGTGGGGTGACTGGGTTATGGGGATAGGGTGGAGGTGTTGACCTTGGGTAGGGTGCTCTTTCCAAGAGCCGGTGCAGACTCGATGGGCCGAATGGCCTCCTTCTGCACTGTAAATTCTGTGATAATCTATGATTAATCTAGGACAAAGTTCGGCAAATCTACCTTACTGTGAATGCTCCCCGGATTAAGACACAAAGCTTTTAGACTTTCTGACCTTATTAGTAATCTTAGCTTTATTTTGCATGCTGGCCCCATTTGTTTTTCACCTTTGATTTCTATGTTCATCTGGTATATCCTGTTCTTTTCACTCTCGCTAGCATGTGGCACTGGTAGTAATCCTGAGATTACCTTTTTGAGGTCCGGCTTTTGAATTTGCATCCCAACTCTTGAAGTCAACCACATTGCTGTGGGTCTGGAGTCTCATGTAGGCCAGACTGGGTAAGGACGGCAGATTTCCTTCCCTAAAGGATATTAGTGAACCAAATGGGTTTTGACGACAATCGGCAATGGTTTTATGCTGCTCATTAGACTTAATTCCAGATTTTTATTGAATTCAAATTTCACCATCTGCAGTGGCGGGATTTGAACCTGGGCCCCCAGAACATTACTCTGGGTCTCTCTTTTACTAGTCCAGTGACAATCCCACTATACCACCACCTACCCTTGTAGGAGCTTTTCCTTTTTTTAAAAACCTATGCCATTGATACTGTTGTATACCACAACCACTGGCTGTTCACCCTCCCTCTTCAAAATTCCCTGCAGCCACTCCAAGACATCCTTTACCCTGGCACCAGGGAGGCAACACACTGTCTTTGAGTTTCATTGGTGGCCGCAGAAGCGCTTGTCTGTTCCCCTTACTATTGAACCCACACCACTATATTGGTTCAAATGAGCCTGTGTTTGCTGGAGTTGAGAAGAATGAGAGGGGGTCTAATTGAAAGGTGTAAAATTCAGACAGGACTGTACAGACTGGATGCAGAGGTGATGTTTCCCCTCGATGGGGGCCTAGAACAAGCGGTCAGTGTCAGTCTCGGGCAGATCAGTTGTGGCTACAATCAAATCTGCCGTGATTGAATGGTGGAGCAGGTTCGAAGGGTTGAATGGCCTGATCCTATTGTTCCGATCCCCAGAAAGATTTAACTTTTAAAGAGATGTACACTTTCCAGTGACTAGCGCAAAGGAATCACACAAGATTTCAAGTTTTAAGACTTTTACTGTAACAAATAACCTAAAATGAACACTAGAACATAGAACGGTACAGCACAGAACAGGCCCTTCGGCCCTCGATGTTGTGCCGAGCCATGATCACCCTACTCAAACCCACGTATCCACCCTATACCCGTAACCCAATAACCCCCCCCCCCCCTTAACCTTACTTTATTAGGATACTACGGGCAATTTAGCATGGCCAATCCACCTAACCCGCACATCTTTGGACTGTGGGAGGAAACCGGAGCACCCGGAGGAAACCCACGCACACACGGGGAGGACGTGCAGACTCCGCACAGACAGTAACCCAGCCGGGAATCGAACCTGGGACCCTGGAGCTGTGAAGCATTTATGCTAACCACCATGCTACCGTGCTGCCCCAGTGACATATTTAGTTGGCAGCTTATAACTAAACTACAGAAAAGGTATTCCCCGTAACTTCTCAACACAACTGAAAACACCACACCAGATTTATTCTTCACGGTGCATTTTCAGCTGGCGCGTAGCCTTCTATTCCATGTCCCAAACTTCTGTCAGTGATTCAACAAGCTTTTGTCTTCGTGCCCATGGCCCAGCGTCTCTTTTGCTCGGTCTTCTGAACGAACTTGAATAGACTTTCGATAGCAAGTCACCCACTGGTACCTCCTGGCTCTTCACAGCAATCCCTTCACTTGGTGACTAACCTGCATGTTGGAGTACATAGAACATACAGTACAGAAGGAGGCCATTCGGCACATCAAGTCTGCACCGACCCACTTAAGCCCTCACTTCCACCCATTCCCCGTAACCCAATAACCCCTCCTAACCTTTTTGGTCACTAAGGGCAATTTATCATGGCTAATCCATCTAACCTACACGTCTTTGGAAGAAAACCGGACCACCCGGAGGAAATCCACGCAGACATGGGGAGAACGTGCAGACTCCGCACAGACAGTGACCCAGCAGGAAATCAAACCTGGGACCCTGGCGCTGTGAGGCCACAGTGCTATCCATTTGTGCTACCGTGCTGCCCATTTGCACCTACATTTAGTGTGATTGCCTTCTTGGAAGTCTGCAAGCAGTAAAGACAGCTGCCTCTCCCTTTGTGTCCAGGTATTAAAGCTTACCCCTGACTTTCAATGGGGCTTTACCTGAGTCCCCTGTTTGATAGCATGGGCCCGTTGCTAGGCAGAGTTCAGTACAACTTTACACCATCCTTCAATCCAGGGCATTCTGTTTTACCTTAAATTAAAAGCGACAGTTTAAAGCATAACCATCTTAAAAGGTTGAGCAGTCATAAGACAATTTCTTATTATCTTATGTCTCTTTAAGCTTTGCAAAATGATCCAGGCAGCGGTGGATTGTTTTGACCAAATTTAATACCATAGAATCATAAAGACAGTTGCAGTTGAACCTGCCGCCGTCACATTCTCAGGCGGTGCATTCCAGATCCTAACCACTTGCTGTGCCAAAAGATTTTTTTCCTCCTGATATTGTTGCTTGTTTTCCAATCACTTCAAATCTGTGTCCTCCGGTTCTTGACCCTTCCACCAATGGGAATGTTCTCTCCCTATGTATTCTGTCCAGACCCCACATGATTTTCAATACCTCTAGCAAATCTCCTCTCGACCTTCTCTTCAAGAAAAGCAGCCCCAGCTTTTCCAGCCGATCCTCGCACTGAAGTTCCTCATCTCTGGAACCATTCTCCTGCATCTTTTCTGCACTCTCTAAACCCATCACATCCTAGAATATGGTGCCCAGGCGGAGACTAATGTCAAACCAGTGTTGATAGAGGTTTATCAGAACTCCATTGCTTCTGTTACTCTCTACCCTTATTTCTAAAGACCAAGATCCCTTGTGCTTTATTAACTGTTCTGCCAACCTGCCCTGCCGCAATCAGAAGCTACAGCGCATAGAACCTCAGGTCCTTCTGCACCTGCACACCCTTTAGAATTGTATCTTTCATTTTATATTGTCTCTACGCGTTCTTCCTCCCAAAACAAATCACTTCGTACCTCTCGGAATTAAATTTCATCTGCCTTGTGCCTGCCCATTCCACCAACCTGTTTGTTCTTGAAGTCTTATCAATATCCTCCTCACTGTTCACAGTTTCTTCCAAACCACAAAACTACCGACAGATCTGACTCCAGCCCTTAGTTCCATCATAAGGCATTCTCGGTCTCTTCCCATTCATATGTGCCATGACCTGTTTATCCCGGACGAAGCACCATCTCTCAGAAATCTCAGGACTCCTCCAAAATCGAAACAATGTTCCATTAACCATCTACCTGTAAACAAGTAAATGGTTAAAACCAATGATTATCTCACCTTTACGACCCCTTAATCACAGCTTTAGCAGACATACTGCTGGTATATATCTTAAAGCAGGGTTTTTAATAACATTACTGCACCAAATATAAAATATGATACACAATTTTCTACTTTCATCACAGTCCAAAGAATCTTTCACCACTGCTCTCCGTATCACTTAATCCATTTTCCCCCCGTGTTGCCACTGCACCCTTTATTCTATGAACCAAGAACGTACTCTCCAGTCTATTATGTGACACTTTATCAGATGCCTTTTGGATGTCCACATTAACTGCATTTCCTGCTTTGAAGAAGAGTCATCCAGAATTGAAACATTAACTCTGTGCTTCTCTCTCCACAGATGCTGCCTGAATTGCTGAGTTTTTTTTCAACATTTTCTGTTTTTACTGCATTACCCTTGTCAGCTCTCTTGTTACTTCAACAAAATCACAAGCAAATTAAACATTTGCAGTTAAATATCTGCTGGCTTTCGTTAATTAATCCATTTTTACCCAAGTGACGATTAATTATATTCTGTATTCCAGCAAGTTCGATCTTTGTGCATTATTTGCAAGCACTGCAGTAGTTCCTCTTATAATATTCATCAAACATATTAGCCACTTCTACCTTGCCACCAAATATTAAACGCCTATAGTTAATTAAAGCTGAACCAAATCACACTTTTAAATTGTGAGCAATATTCAAATTGATACATTTCCTATTTAAGCTCTGATACTAATTGGCAACTCATGAATATATTTGACAGGGCTATATTATTGACTTCTCGTATTTAGTCTCTTCCTAATGTAAATATTGCGAGCAGATGAGGCTCGCCCAACTTGTAGACTACTCACTTACTCAGTGATGTTCCATATCTTTTTGTAGGAGTGCTGCTTATTCTAAATGGTTAGCAGCTGTAAGTACGTACAATTCAGGCAAAAGATAATGATAGGGGTTAAGAAAATCATATTAGTTTGTTCAGAAACTATAGCTTAGTGTATCATCAATAAATAATGAGCGTCAAATATTTTCCAGCTCGCCCTTTCCCCCTATCTTGTGGATAGTTTTTAATAAGGTATTGTTGGTAAGGTTATTCACGAAGGTCCCACCTTCTCAACCTTTACCCGCGCCTGAGGTGTGGCGATCCTTGGGTTAAATTACCACCAGTTAGCTCTCCCCCTCAAAGGGGAAAGCAGCCATCTAGGACTGTGGCGACTTTACCTTAATGGTTGCTCCCGAGCCCTTAATTCTCCCAGTCCAAATTTTGTATCTTTTTTACTTAAATTTTCCTCCCTCTGGCCATTACTAGTGTATTTAATTATACCCTGATTGTTTTAAAGTCAGTTTCTCTGTGGCGGATGTTGCATAAAAATATTCTGTCTCACTTTTTTTTAGAAAAACATTTTATTGAAGGCATTTTAAATATATACATAATCACAAAAATACAAAAGCCAGCCGCGGCACAGGTAACAAACCCCTCCCTCCCTGCACCTCCCCAACCAGCACCTCCACTCAGCTCACTGCCACCCCGACACTCGTCTCCCTTTTCCAACTTTTCATCCCCCACCCAAAACAAAAATAAGACAACAACCCCCCCCCCCCCTCCTCCCCCCCCCCCCCCACTGGGGACTCAATACCCCTTAAAGAAGTCGACAGACAGCTTCCGCCTCAAGGTGAACCCTTCATGTGCTTCTCGACTGGCGCGCTTGATCTTTTCCAAATGCAGCAACTCTGCCAGATCGCTCACCCACGCCCCTGCCTTCGGCAGCTCTGGGTCCTGCCAGCACGACAGAATCCATCTCTGGGCTATCAGGGAGGCAAAGGCCAAAACATTGGCCTCCACCTGTAATCCCGGATCCTCCAGCACTCCAAATAGCGCCACCTCCGGACTCCGAGCTACCTCTACCCCCAGAATCTTTGACGTTACAGCCGAAAATCCCTTCCAAAACCCTCTCAACCTCGGACACGGTGAAAATATATGTACAGGGGGTTGCTGCCCGCGCGCACCCCCCCCCCCCCCCCCGGCACACCGGCCACACATATCCTCCACCCCCGAAAGAAGCACCTCATCCTGGACACCATCATATGGGCTCTATGCGGCACCTTAAATTGGATAAGGCTTGGCCTAGCACACGACGAGGACGCATTCACCCTCCACACTCCGGCTCCCAGCACCCCTCCCTACTTGGCCCCCAATGCCCCTCCCCTCTCCTCCTGCCACTTGTGCCTGACCTACTCCAGGGGAGCACATTCCCTCTTCATCAGCTCCCCATATATGTCCGAACCGTGCCCCCCCCCACCCCAGAATTTCATCCTCGGGCAGAAGCTTATCCTGCAGCACAGGGGGCAGCAACGTCATAAACAACGGCATCTCCTTCCCAACACAGCCCCTGACCTGTTGATACCTGAACCCATTCCCCTTTGGTAGCTGGTACATTCCCATCAGTTCCTCCAGGTCTGCAAGTGTCCCTCCCAATAACAAATCCCCAAAGAATTCTATCCCCATCTGCCACCAGCCCGGAACCTCGCCGGCACAAACCTATGGTTGTCGCAAATCGGCACCCACAACAACATGCCTTCCAATCCAAAGTGCTGCTGACACTGGTTCCCTCAGTGTTGACGCCACCATCGGACTCGTGGAATATCTGACCGGCGAGAACGGAAGGGGTGCCAACAACAGTGCCCTCAGACTGGTCCCCTTCCACGAGCCCACCTCCCTCCGGCCCCAAACTGACTCCTCCTCCTCTGCCCATTTGCTAGCCATTGCAATGTTTACTTCCCAGTGGTAATTCAACAAGCTTGGCAACGTTTAACCCCCTCCCTCAGTTGATCCCTCTATAAGGAAACACTGCTAACCTGTGGAGCCTTCCATTCCCACACGAACCTCAACATCATCCCATTAACTTTCCTAAAAAAGGACTTCGGAACAAAAATTGGGAGGCTCTGGAATACAAACAAAAACTTTGGCAGCACTGTACCCAACCCACCAAAGTCAATGGCAGCACATCCTACCTCTTTAAGTCCGCTTTCATTCCCTCCACGAGCTGCACAAAGTTCAGCCTGTGCAGCTGGGCCCAACACTGTGCCACCTGTATCCCGAGGTAATGAAAGCTCGCCCCCACCACCCAAAGCGGCAATTCCCCCAACCTCCACTCCTGTCCTCGGGCATTAATTGGGAACACTCCTAATTGTCGTACGAGGACTGTTTGAGGACTCTGGGTCTGTACTCGTTGGAGTTTAGAAGGATGAGAGGGGATCTTATTGAAACTTACAGGATACTGCGAGGCCTGGATAGAGTGGACGTGGAGAGGATGTTTCCACTTGTAGGAAAAACTAGAAGCAGAGGACACCATCTCAGACTAAAGGGACGATCCTTTAAAACAGAGATGAGGAGGAATTTCTCCAGCCAGAGGGTGGTGAATCTGTGGCCGTCTTTGCTGCAGAAGGCTGTGGAGACCAAATCACTGAGTGTCTTTAAGACAGAGATAGATAGGGTCTTGATTAATAAGGGGGATCAGGGGTTATGGGGAGAAGGCAGGAGAATGGGGATGAGAAAATATCAGCCATGATTGAATGGCGGAGCAGACCCGATGGGCCGAATGGCCTAATTCTGCTCCTATGTCTTATGGTCTAACACCTCGCTTTTCCACATGGTAAGCAAAATGGCGAAACTCCCTCATGATCCTATCGAAGCACCCAACCCGGTCTGAAATATACAACAGGAGGACATCTCCAAACTCTGTCCTCGATCCCCCTTCACCCCCCCTGACCTCCAAGCACCATTGGCCGCAGCTCAATTGCCAGGGCAAAGAGCAGCAGTGATAGCAGGCACCCCTGCTTCGTCCCCCAGTGTAACCCTAACCCAGGGCAGCACGGTAGCACAGTGGGTAGCACTGTGGCTTCACAGCGCCAGGGTCCCAGGTTCGATTCCCGGCTGGGTCACTGTCTGTGTGGAGTCTGCAGTTTCTCCCCGTGTGTGTGTGGGTTTCCTCCGGGTGCTCCGGTTTCCTCCCACAGTCCAAAGATGTGCAGGTTAGGTGGATTGGCCATGATAAATTGTCCTTATGAAATGAAATTAAAATCGCTTATTGTCACGAGTAGGCTTCAAATGAAGTTACTTTGAAAAGCCCCTAGTCGCCACATTCTGGCGCCTGTCCGGGGAGGCTGGTACGGGAATTGAACCGCGCTGCTGGCCTGCCTTGGTCTGCTTCAAAAGCCAGCTATTTAAGGTTAGGTGGGGTTACTGAGTTACGGGAATAGGGTGGTGGTGTGGGCTCAATGGGCCGAATGACCTCCTTCTGCACTGTAAATTCTATGATTCTATGAAAATAATCCGAGCTGACCTTGTTCACTCCTTGAGTGCCTTATACAGCAGCCGAACACAGTCCTCCAACCCGAACCGATCCAACACCTCAAACAGATATGCCCCTTCAACCTGATCGAATGCCTTTTCCATGTCCATTGTCACCACCACCACTCAGCCCTCTGAGGGCATCATAATAACATTAAGCAGCCTCTGTACATTCGCCTCTGCACCCCCTCCAGTACAATCACATCCTTCCTATAATGTGGCGACCAGAATTGCACACAGTACTCCAGCTGTGACCTCACCAAAGTTCTATACAACTCCAACATGACCTCCCTGCTTTTTGTAATCTCTGCCTTGCTGTTTGTAGCATATATTAATGATCTGAATGTGAATGTCGGAGGTATGATTAGTCATTTTGCAGATAACACAAAAATTGGTAGTGTGGTGAATAGTGAGGAGGAAAGCTTTAGATTACAGGGAGATGTTGACAGGCTTGTTGGATGGGCAGAACGGTGACAAATGGAATTTAACCTGAAAAGTGTGAGGTCATGTATTTGGGAGGACTAACAAGGCAAGGGAATATATAATCAACGGTAGCAGGCTAGAACTTAGAGTAGGGGTGGGCAAACTACGGCCCGCGGGCCGCATGCGGCCCGCCAAAGGTCTTCATGCGGGCCACCAAGATCAAGTCATTAAAAAAAAGGTTAATGGGGGGGCTGTTGGGTTACTGGTATAGGGTGGATACGTTGACTTGAGTAGGGTGATCATTGCTCGGCACAACATCGAGGGCCGAAGGGCCTGTTCTGTGCTGTACTGTTCTATGTTCTATATGAGGCGCCCAGAATCATAACCGGGTGAAGCGCCATTTTTGAAAAGTATAGAAAAAGAGGGCTAAAGGCAGGATGCCGCCGGGGGAAGCGCTGAGGTATATGCCGCACGCTAATTGGTTACAACCGGGACTATTAATTAATATACTATGCGGCCCTTTAAAATTGTGAATTTCTGAATGTGGCCCTTGCACGGAAAAGTTTGCCCACCCCTGACTTAGAGGATCAGAGACCTTGGTGTGCATGTCTATAGATCCCTGAAGACAGCAGGACAGGTAGATAAGATGGTTAAGAAGGCATATGGAATTCTTGCCTTTATTAGTCGAGGCAGAGAATATAAGAGCAGGTAGGTTATGATGGAGTTGTATAAAACGCTGGTTAGGCCACAGCTTGGAGTACTGTGTGCATTTCTGGTTGCTACACTAGAAAGGGTACAGAGGAGATTGATCAGGATGTTTCAATACCCAGGGGCCATAGATTTAAGGTAATGGGCGGGGGGTTCAGAGGACATTTGAGCAGAAATGTTTTCATCCAGAGGGTGGTGGGAATCTAGAATTTACTGCTTGAAAGGGTGGTAGAGGTGGGAACTCTCACAACATTGAAGTATTTAGATGAGCATACAAGGCTAGAGCAAGTTCTGGAAAATGGAATTGGAATAGATAGGTGCTTGATGGCTGGTGCAGACACGATGGGCTGAAGGGCCTCTTTCTGGGCTGTAAAATCCCCCGACTCCCTCTCTATGACTCTAGGACAGGGATGTTGTTTCCACGGCAATAGTTTCATGGTCATCATTAGACTTTTAATTCCAGATTTCTATTGAATTCAAATTTCACTTTCTGCCATGGTGGGATTCAAACCCAAGTCCCCAGAGAATTACCCTGGGTCTGTGGATTACGAGGCCAGTGACAATACCACAACACCATGGCCTCCCCAATCTCATAATACCCTCAAAAACAAAATCATATATTCCCAAGTGGTCCCAGTTATGAATGCATTATTTAAGATTTTTTTTTCAAAAAGTAACCCACTGAATCTTAAACTTAAAGCCAATTGTTCTATAATTACAAAGATAAGAGGGGAGAACTAAATAAAGTTAGCTGGTAGATAAAGTGTTCAATTCAATAGTGTTTAATTCTGGTCCCCACACTACCAGAAGGATGTGGAGGCTTTGGAGAGGGAGCAGAAGAGATTTACCAGGATGTTGCCTGGTATGGAGGGCATTAACTATGAGGAGAGGTTGGATAAACATGAATTGTTCTCACTGGAACAACGGAGGTTGAGGGACCACCTAATAGTGGTCTGCAAAATTATGGGGCATGGACAGATTGAATATTAAGAAGCTTTTTCCCAGGGTGATAGAGTCAATTACTAGGGGACAAAGGTTTAAGGTGCGAGAGGCAAGGTTTAGAGGAGATGTGCGTGGGAAGCTTTTTAAACAAGATAGTGGGTGCCTGGAACTCGCTGCCGGAGGAGGTGGTGGAAGCAGGGACGATAGTGACATTTAAGGGGCATCTTGACAAATACATGAATAGGATGGGAATAGAGGGATACGGACCCCGGAAGTGTAGAAGATTTTAGTTTAGACGGGCAGCATGGTCGGTGCAGGCTTGGTGGGCTGAAGGGCCTGTTCCTGTGCTGTACTTTTCTTTGTTAAAAGATGTGGCTATAAATGAACAGTGGGGAACATTTAAAGAACAAATTCAAAATGTCCAACAAAAATATATTCCATGGAAAAAGAAAAAAACAGCAAGAAAGACCACCCATTGCTCTGAGGGGTAGCATTAAATTATTCGCGACTGACTATATTTCAGATCAGTAAAAGTCTGAAGGTTGGCAGTGTTTTAGAAACTAGCCAATGGCCAGCAAAAAGTTGATGTGGAAAGAAAACGAGTGAGAGTGAACAAACCAGTAATATAAAAACAGACTATATAAGAGCTTTAAAAAGTATATAGAAAGGAAGGAAGTAGCTAAAGTAAATGTTCTGTTCGAATCAGAGACGAGAGAAATTATCATGCGGAATGAGGAAATGGCAGAGCATTGAACAAAAATTTTGTGTCTGTCTTCACAGGAGAAGACACCAGTTTCATTACAAAAATTGACAGTAAACTAGGTGCTAGAAAATGAGGAAATTAGGGAAATTAATATCAACAGAGAAAAAGTATTGGAGAAATTTAAGAGACTCGAATGTGACAAATCTCTGCGTCCTGATGCCCTCGGGTTCTAAAGGAGATAGCTGCAGAAATGGTGGACGTGCTGGTGTGATTCCATAATTCAGTGAATTCAGAAATGGTCCCATCAGATTGGACATTGGCTTTTCAATAAAGGAGGGAGAAAACCGAGCCATTTAACATCAGTTGTTTGGAAAATGCTGGAATCTATTATTAAGGAAGTGTCAAAATGCCCTTAGTAAAAAACATAGTATGATTAGAACAAGTCAACATGGTTTTACGAAAGGGAAGTTCTGTTGAACGGATTTAGTGGTGTTTTTTGAGGATGTAATTAGTAAGCTAGATAAAGGGGAACCAGTAGATGTAGTATACCTGGATTTCTAAAGGGAATTTGATAAAGTGCCATGGAAAAGTTCAGTAGGCAAGGTAAGTGCGCATGGAGTTGGAGGTAATGGCACAGCTAGAGAATTGGCTAACCGATAAGAGAGCAGCGAGTGGGTATAGACCTTGGAGTACCACAAGGATCAGTGCTGTAGCCTTAGCAATTACAACTTATATTAATGACTTGGATAAAGAGTCAGGGAGTATTGTATCGAAGTTTGCTGATATGAAGCTGTAGCTGGAATGGTAAGGTGTGGAGAGGGCACAGCGAGGCTGCAAAGAAATATCGACAGGTTAAGTGAATGGACAATGAGGTGACCGATGTACTGTAGGGAAGTGTGCAGTTATTCACCTTGGTTGAAAGAATTGAAAAGTAGCATTTTTTTTTGAAGTGTTGATGTTCAAAGAGACTTGGGTGTGCTTGTACAAGGAACACAGAAAGTGAACATAAGAACATAAGAACTAGGAGCAGGAGTAGGCCATCTGGCCCCTCGAGCCTGCTCCGCCATTCAATTAGATCATGGCTGATCTTTTGTGGACTCAGCTCCACTTTCCGGCCCGAACACCATAACCCTTAATCCCTTTATTCTTCAAAAAACTATCTATCTTTACCTTAAAAACATGTAATGAAGGAGCCTCAACTGCTTCAGTGGGCAAGGAATTCCATAGATTCACAACCCTTTGGGTGAAGAAGTTCCTCCTAAACTCAGTCCTAAATCTACTTCCCCTTATTTTGAGGCTATGTCCCCTAGTTCTGCTGTCACCCGCCAGTGGAAACAACCTGCCCGCATCTATCCTATCTATTCCCTTCATAATTTTAAATGTTTCTATAAGATCCCCCCAGTGGCAAACATGGAGGTACAGTAAACAATTTGGAAGGCAAGTGGTATGTTGGCTGGTGCACGGGGATTGGAGTACAGGAATAAATGAGTCTTCCTTGAGTAGTACAGGATTTGGGTGAGACCATATCTGTAACAGTATGTTCAGTTTTGGTCTCCACATTTAAGAAAAGATATACTTGCATTTGAGGCGGGACAGTAAAGACTCACTGGAATGGTGCCTAGAATGAGTGGGCTGTCCTCTGATGTGAGGCTGAGTAACTTGGTTTTGTTTTCTTTGGAGTTCAGAAGAATGATGGGCGATCCCATTGAAGCCTCTAAAATTCTGAAGGGGCTTAATAGGGTGAACGTTGGGAGATTGTTTCCCCTTGGCTGGGTTTAGTGACCACAGATGCATCCGAGATGAGTGGATAAGAGAAAATAGTTTTATTCCGAAGTTATGATATGTACAATACTCTCCAGATCCCAGCTGGGTCTGAGGTGTCCAAAGCTGGCCGACCCTTATATTACAGATTATTAGGGTGTCCATGGCTCCCCACTCCTCAGCAGGGAGAACGTACTCAACGAGGCTAATTGCTTCTCCCCCATCGGTATCGTATGGGTTATAACACTCGGGAATCTAAAACAGGGGGAGCACAGTCTCGGGATAAGGATACGATCGTGTAGGACTGAGACGAGGAGAAATTTCTTCACTCAAAGAGCTGAGAATCTTTTGGAATTCTCCACCCCAGAGAATTGTGGGGGCTCCATCGCTGAATAGATTTAAGGTTGGGATGGACAGATTTTTGGTCTCAGGGGAATTGAGGAATATGGAGAGTGGGTGGGAAAGTGGAGATGAAGCCCAAGATCAGCCATGTGGTGGAGCAGGTTCGATGAGCCATATGGTCTCCTCCTGCTTCTACTACTTGTGTTCATTGGAACAGTGTAGGAAGCTGAAATCCGAACGGGATGTAGAATGAAAGTGGCAAACGACAGGAAGCTGAGGGTCACACTTGCAGGAGGTGACTTGAATGACTCACTTGCTTAAAAGAACAGATGATGATTGATATAATGTCGGAAGGACATTAAAGCAAAGGTGCAGGATGTTTGAAGGGGAATAGAACAAATGCTGAACAAACCCAATGCAGCATTCATTTCAAATTGGGGCAAAAAACAGACTAGCACCAAGCACACAGATTCTGACTGTGTTGTGGTAAAGGGGTGACACTGCTGTGCCCAAGAATCCTAACACGCTCTAATGAATAAAATTGTAGCAGCAAATGGCTTTGAATCATGCAGTTCCTGTGAATGTGATGTTGTTCGTGGGTTGTTAATAATGGAGAAAAACAGACCTCCCAGTTTGATGCAGGGGAACTTATCTGTCCATAAATTTCTTCCACCTCCATCTTTTTAGCATCTTCTGTAACCAGTAACGAGCAACACTTGTATTAAAAGGTGGGATACTTCCTCGATTATGTTTCCCCTCCTAAATAAATGTATTTGCAAACCTTCTAATTATGTCCTCAAGATGTTCCAAAGCACTTTACAATCTATTAATTACTTAGTGTGACATAGACGAGCTGCTCCATTTGTGTCTGTGCAACAATGTCTCAGCCAAATGAATAAGTAAACAAATGAAGGTGGCGCTCGGTGCATACCTCTGCCACACTGTGTTAACTGAATGTTACTGCAATTGCGCAGCTTTTCCTTGCCTGGTTGCTGCTCTGTAATGACAAAGCTGAGAAAATCCACACCCAACAACCTGCTCTGACAATTCTGCTTACCTTTTGACAACTGTGACACACATGAGACGATCCGTAACATTCCAGAGCAACATGTAATATTTGAAAGAAAATAACCCACAACCCCCTATTCACCACTGTAAACATTCACTCCCTCCACCACCAACGCACAGTGGCTCCGCACTGTCTGTGCGGAGTCTGCACGTCCTCCCCGTGTGTGCGTGGGTTTCCTCCGGGTGCTCCGGTTTCCTCCCACAGTCCAAAGATGTGCGGGTTAGGTGGATTGGCCATGCTAAATTGCCCGTAGTGTCCTAAAAAGTAAGGTTAAGGGGGGGGGGGGGGGGGTTGTTGGGTTACGGGTATAGGGTGGATACGTGGGTTTGAGTAGGGTGATCATTGCTCGGCACAACATTGAGGGCCGAAGGGCCTGTTCTGTGCTGTAATGTTCTATGTTCTAAGATGCAATGCAGAAACTCACCAAGGTTCCTTGGACAGCACCTTCCAAACCCACAGGCCCTTCCATCTGGAAGAGCAAGGGCAGCAGTTACCTGGGAACCCCACCACCTGGAGGTCAAGGATAGATCCTTGGGGGGACACCAGAGGTAACGGTGCGGGAACAGGAAGAGAAGCCATTGCCGGTGATTCTCGGACTACGATTAGATAGATAAGAATGGAAGCAGGTGGGAGCTGTCACACCCAGCTGGACGACAGTGGAGAGGGTGTTGGAGGAGGGTGGGGTGGTCAACCCGTGTCAAAGCCTGCGGGACAGGGAGAGAAGGACAAGGAGGAAAGTTTACCTTTGTCCCAGTCACAGAGATGTTGTCTGTGACTTTGATAAGAGCGGTTTTAGTAATGTGGTTGGGGCAGAAACCTGATTGCAGGGATGCAGTTCTGGCAAAGATGAGAATGGATTTGGGAGATAACAACGCGCCATGGAGTTTGGAGGGGAAAGGATTGTTGGGGCATTAGTTTGCAAAGATGGAGGGGTCAAGCATTGGACTTTTGAAGAGCGGTTTTAAAGAAGAGCACAATGATGCCTGAAGAGAGAGAACCATTTACAATATCGACAACATGGAGGCCAAGAGGGGAAATGGGTGAAGTTTTGTGGGAATAGGATCAAGGGACTGTTGTGTTATGTACTCTGGGATATCACAGGCTGCAATTCGATGCAGCTTTGACCAAAAGATACTCCAGATGTTGAAGTAAGTTCAATGTGATTTATTGAACCATTAGCACAGTTCTCTATGAGTACGACTCTCCTGCCAATCTTGCTATAGTAACTCAGTCTAACTAACCAGTCTGCTCTAAGCCATGTGGTGGGTGTGATGCTTCTGATCTGCCCCTGTCCTACTCTCTAAGTGTCGCCTGTGGAAAGAGACCGAGCATGTGTGCCCTGTCCTTATATATAGGTTATGTAATGCCCCCTTGTGGTAGTGTCACCTCTGGGTGTCTTGACTGCCCATTGGTCGTGTCCTATTCTATGTATTCATTTGCTGTATGTCTGCATGTCATGATGTCTGTGGTGCTCCCTCTAGTGGTTACTTAGTCGTAGTGTATTTACATTAACCCCTTGTGTATTTACAGTGACGCATATCACCACAGGGACAAGGTGGATCTCCTGGTTAGATGAGTCCAGAGAGGACATGAGGGGAAATAGAAGAGGAACTAGAGAATGATGTGAGTTGCAGGGCTAGTTTGGACAGATAGGCTAGTGTAGGAGGATGAGGCAGCTGATTGGATAATCTTGGTGACAAAGAAACCTGTGCACTCCCCGCACTTATTGTTGGAGCTGAGATTGAAAGGGAGAAGGGTTAACAACTCTGATTTCTCTTCTCGCCACCTATTCGTCAACAGATAGGTGACCCCCCCCCCCCCCCCGGTGTGATCCAGTTTTTATTAATAACCACACAGCAAACTCAAGATGGGGTAAACTCTGTTAGTTTATTTGACAGTGACAGCAAAGTCGCGACGTAACCTGCTTGTCACTCTTACAATAAAAAAAGGGGTGGTGGGGTGGTAGAGAAAGCAAGGGTTTATCAGGGAAAGAGCATAGAGAAAATAATTGTTTCACGTGATTTCAGAATCTAGAGTTAAAGTCCACTGGGACATGAGGTTGGCAGGCTTTAAGACTGATAACTGATTCATTCACTTTTCCAGTAGAACATAGAACAGTACAGCACAGAACAGGCCCTTCGGCCCTCGATGTTGTGCCGAGCCATGATCACCCTACTCAAACCCACGTATCCACCCTATACCCGTAACCCAACAACCCCCCCTTAACCTTACTTTTTAGGACACTACGGGCAATTTAGCATGGCCAATCCACCTAACCCACACATCTTTGGACTGTGGGAGGAAACCGGAGCACCCGGAGGAAACCCACGCACACACGGGGAGGACGTGCAGACTCCGCACAGACAGTGACCCAGCCGAGAATCGAACCTGGGACCCTGGAGCTGTGAAGCATCTATGCTAACCACCATGCTACCGTGTTGCCCCAGAGATGACTTCCACGCTGCGATAGGCACATTAGACCTGCAGGCGATGGCATAGAAGGTTCAGAAGTTCCAGTAGAAAGAATGTAGATGGGGCCAGCAATGCAAAACTGAACAGAGCCCTTTTTCTGTGGCTTGACAAAGGTTACAGATTCCTTTGCCTGGGTTCCTAACAATGTTCCAACCATTCAGAATTTGATGGGAGTTTGCATGGTCCTTTGTCCTAATAGACTCCAGTAGCTCGGCTTGACTTATGAAATGCAGATGGACTTTGTATAATTCCCATTTAAATTTGGTTTCTGCTGACCACAGGGGTGTTCGTGCATCTTCAGAGAGAAGGAGGTGTCATCTTTTCTAGTATTGCCAGAAAGTACCTTTGTTTGAAAGCTACAGCCAGACATGGCTTCTGTCAATTTGAAGTCTTTGTCCACTTTTTAAAATTTTAGACGTTAGCCATGGGGATCGCGATATATTTTATAAAAATATAGAGTGTGAGGTCTCAGCCCCGTCACACAGGGAAAGTGGTGGAAAACATAGCCACACAGCAAGGCTTCAATAAGTAACAAACTGTCATCATTTCTCAGCCAGGTTTCTGTTAAGACTGTGATGTTGATGCAGTCATCCACCATACATTACTGAATGGCAAGGGCCTTCTTCACAAAGCGAGCCACATCGCTTTCTGATTTGGTGAGTCCAGCTAAACTGATGCACTACAGCAGAACCAAGTTCCCAAGAGTGTAGGTGGACAAGTTCAAAAGCAAAGTGTTGAATCTTGCTGAGCTACGCCCAACCAGTGTAATGAGGAATTGTGCTTTGATCTCGAGTTTACAGAGGCCAGATTACAGTTTATGAAAAAATGAAAATCGCTTATTGTCACGAGTAGGCTTCAATGAAGTTACTGTGAGAAGCCCCTAGTCGCCACATTCCGGCGCCTGTCCGGGGAGGCTGGTACGAGGCTTTACATGTCTGTCAACCACAGCCAGTTTTGCAGTAATTCATAGAGAGCATAATTTGCCAGTTAAATTTATTTTTTTGTCAGTGATTGATCTTTTAAAATATACCTCCGTCTCGGAAACCTGGCCATCCATTAACTATACGGGTACGGCATGTGCTGGGCATGAAGTAACATTGGATAATGTAGCGATTTGGAATTTGAACATTGCTTGGTTTGAGAATGCGAAGTCGTTTGGTCGATTTGAATTCTATGCTTGGATTCGGTGTGATTCTTAGTGACCAGCTGCATAACAGACCTCTACCTGCAGTCAGAGAAAGAAGTCAAAATGGTGGTTGCAATATGCAAGGTATTGTATCGCTGGGCTAGGTTGCTCGTGTGCATGGGGTCAGATATTGTGACATGCCTCTTGCACATGTGACCATCGCAAAAACGATTGCCTGTGCATGTGCTTGTAATTTAACCACGATTCAAAGCTTCTGACAATTTGTAGCAACCCTGAAGGTTTATTCTTGTAAACATAGAAACATAGAAAATAGAAGCAGGAGGAGGCCATTCAGCCCTTCGAGCCTGCACTGCCATTCATTATGATCATGGCTGGTCATCAAGTTCAATGCCCTGATCCTGCCTTCCCCCCACATCCCTTTCGCCCCTAGAGCTGTATCTAATTCCTTCTTGAAATTACTCAATGTTTTGGCCTCAACTACTTTCTGTGGTAGTGAATTCCACAGATTCACCACTCTCTGGGTGAAGAAATTTCTCCTCACCTCAGTCCTAAAAGGTTTAACCCTTATCCTCAAACTATGACCCCTAGTTCTGGACTCCCCCACTATCGGGAACATTCTTTCTGAATCTACCCTGCCTAATCCTGTTAGAAGTTTGTAAGTTTCTATCAGATCCCCTCTCACTCTTCTAAACTCCAATGAATATAAACCCAACTAACTTGAGTCTCTCCTCCTATGACAGTCCAGCCATCCCAGGAATCAGCCTGGTAAACATTCTCTGCACTCTCTCCAAAGCAAGAACATCCTTCCTCGGATAAGGACACCAGAACTGCACATAATACTTCAGGTCTGGCCTCCCCAATAAGATCATAAGACATAGAAGCAGAATTAGGCCACTCGGCCCATCGGGTCTGCTCCGCCATGGCTGATATTTTTCTCATCCCCATTCTCCTGCCTTCTCCCCATAACCCCTGATCCCCTTATTGATCAAGAACCTGTCTATCTCTGTCTTAAAGACACTCAGTGATTTGGCCTCCACAGCCTTCTGCGGCAAAGAGTTCCACAGATTCACCACCCTCTGGCTGAAAAAATTCCTCCTCATCTCTGTTTGAAAGGATTGTCCCTTTAGTCTGAGATTCTGCCCTTGGTTCTAGTTTTTCCTACAAGTGGAAACATCCTCTCCACTTCCACTCTATCCAGGCCTTGCAGTATCCTGTACGTTTCAATAAGATCTCCTCTCGTCCTTCTAAACTCCAACGAGTACAGACACAGAGTCCTCAACCATTCCTCATACGACAAGTTCTTCATTCCAGGTATCATTCTTGTTAACCTCCTCTGGACCTTTTCCAAGGCCAACACATCCTTCCTTAGATACAGGGCCCAAACTGCTCACAATACTCCAAATGGGGTCTGGCCAGAGCCTTATACAGCCTCAGAAGTACTTCCCTGGTCTTGTATTCTAGCCCTCTTGACATGAATGGTAACATTGCATTTGCCTTCTAAAGTACATAACCTCACACTTTTCGACATTGTATTTCATCTGCCACTTCATTGCCCGCTCTCCTAGCCTGTCCAAATCCTTCTGCAGCCCCCCCCCCCATCTTCCTCAATACTACCTGTCCCTCTCCAGATCTTTGGATCATCTGCAAACTTACAACAGTGCCGTCAGTACCATCTTCCAGATCATTAATGTATATTGTAAAAAATTATGGTCCCAGCACAGACCCCTGAGGCACACCACTAGTCACCGGCTGCCATCCTGAAAAAGACCCCTTTATCCCCACTCTCTGCCTTCTGTCAGTCAGCCAATTCTCTATCCATGCCAGCATCTTACCCTTAACACCATGCGCTCTGAACTTACTTGACAGTCTCCTATGCAGCACCTTATCAAAGGCCTTCTGGAAATCTAAATAAATCACATTCACTGATTCTCCTTTGTCTAACTTCCTTGTTACCTCCTCAAAGAACTCTAACATTTGTCAGACTTGACCTCCCCTTGACAAAGCCGTGCTGACTCAGTCCTATTTTACCATGCACTTCCAAGTACTTCGCAATCTCATCTTTAATAACATACTCTAAAATCTTACCAATGACCGAAGTCAGGCTAACCGGCCTATAATTTCCCATCTTCTGCCTCCCTCCCTTCTTAAACAACGGTGTTACATTAGCCACTTTCCAGTCCTCTGGGACCCTTCCTGCCTCCAGTGATTCCTGAAAGATCATCACCAATGCCTCCATAATTTCCTCAGCTATCTCTTTTAGAACCCTGGGGTGTAGTCCATCCGGTCCAGGTGATTTATCCACCTTCAGACCTTTCAGTTTCCCCAGAACCTTCTCCTTAGTAATGGTCACTTCACTCACCTCTGCCCCCTGGTTCTGCTGGAGCTCTGCGATCCCACTGGTGTCTTCCACCGTGAAGACTGATGCAAAGTAACTATTCAGTTCCTCTGCCATTTCTTTGTTTCCTATTATTACTCTCCAGCCACATTTTCTACTGGTCCAATGTTTATTTTTGCCTCTTTCTTACCTTTTATATATTGAAAAAATCTCTTCATCTTCCTTTATATTACTAGCTAGCTTGCACTCATACTCCATTTTCTCACCCCCCCCTTATTGCTTTTTTAGTTGTCCTCTGCTCGCTTTTAAATGCTTCCCAATCCTCTGGCTTCCCACTAATCCTCGCCACTTTTATGCTTTTTCTTTAGCCTTTATGCTGTCCTTGACATCCCTTGTCAGCCATGGATGCCTTGTCCTGCCCTTAGCATGTTTCCTCCTCCTTGGGATGAATTTCTGTTGTGCCTCCCTAATAACCCCCAAAAACTCCTGCCATTGCTGTTCCACTGTCTTCCCTGCTAGGCTCCTTCTCCAATCTACTCTGGCCAGCTCCTCCCTCATGTCTTTGTAGTTACCCTTATTTAATTGTAATACTGTTACATCTGATTGCAGCCTCTCCCTCTCAAACTGCAGGGTAAATTCTATCATATTGTGGTCACTGCTCCCTAAGGGTTCCTTCACCTTAAGTTCCCTAATCAAGTCTGCCTCATTACACATCACCAAATCCAGAATTGCCTGTTCCCTCGACGGCTCTGTCACAAGCTGCTCAAAAAACAAATCTTAGACATTCCACAAATTCCATTTCTCGGGATCCACTGCCAACCTGATTTTCCCAGTCCACCCATGATTATTGTAATATTGCCTTTTTTTACATGCCTCTTCTATCTCCTGATGCCTATACAATTGTAGTTTGTAGACACTGCGATGATTGGCTATACTCAGCATAGTTTAGCACTTTTTTGAATCATGTTGAGCTAATCATCCTTTGGCAACCTGTTCTTTTAAATCTTGGTATTTTAGAGTCGGAAAAGAAATGTATTGCATTTTCAGTGCATGTATATAATTGTCTGTGACACCAAGATGGAAAATCTTGGATAATTACGGCCATATATACTCGTTTAAAAGTCGAGTTTCTAAGACTACATTTTTAGCCAAACAGCAAGGAGTCAACTTTTACACGAGTAACATTTTCAAGGGGTTGAAATTCATCCCCTCTGAATTGCCAGGCTGGAGACTGCTCCTGCCAATCCCATCCCAAAAAATAGTGCAAAAGGAGCCAAAACCTATTTTTATGATTGAATTTTTATTTATAATTATTAATTTATGTACACTAAACTTTGCCAAGTTTGTCATCAACAAAAAATCTATCTACAAATTTATACAATTTCAATTGTGCTTTTTCAAAGTCAGTTGTCTTCGCTAATGCTGTTTTCTCTCCAACTTTGCTTACCATTTGGCTGGCTGCTGTGTCACAATTCATGGGAGTCTCATTCATGTTCCCAATGCAGGCCAATCTGGATCCATTCTTTTGTCAGTGTTTGATTGTAAATCCCCGAAATACGATAAGCCTGTCATCAAGTTCTGCTGGCAAACACTGAAATCCTGGTCTTCTGTCGCAGTACAAAATTGTTTCTCCTCATAAACCTGGTACACTGTTCAGGACGGGCTTTGAAATCGGGGGTCGATTTATACTCGAGATCGACCATTACTCGAGTATATATGGTAAGTGTATGTTTAAGATGAAGCATTCCACTGAAACCTCTGATCTGGAGATTAAGATGGAATTGATCTACATGCTGATATTATTCTCAGGATGTTTAATAAAGTGCTACCTCCTGTTCTTCCATCTGTAACTATTTGCATAATGATAGTTGTACTGAGTTGGGGGCGGCAATTGCTGCTGTTAGGACGGCTTGACCATGGGTCGGTACCTAGCCTCTGAACCAACAGGTTCACTTCAAGTCCCATTCCACAGATTTGAGCAGATAATCCAGGATGGTACTATTATACAATATGAGGAAGTGCTGCAATTCCGAGGTATCAGATTTCAAATAGGAGTTGAAAATGTGAACCTGCATGTGGAGTTTGCACATTCTCCCCGTGTCTGCCTGGGTCTCACCCCCACAACCCAAAGATGTGCGTGGTAGGTGGATTGGCCATACTAAATTGCACCTTAATTGGGGAAAAAATGAATTGGGTATTCTAACTTTAAAAAAAATAAATAAAATGATAACCTGTTTGCCTGCTCAGCTGAATGTTACATTAGGGCGGCAAGGTGGCACAGTGGTTAGCACTGCTGCCTCACAGCGCCAGGGACTGGGTTCGATTCCGGCCTTGAGTGACTGTCTGTGTGGAGTTTGCACTTTCTTCCAGCGTCTGCGTGGGTTTCCTCCCGCAGTCCAAAGATGTGCAGGTTAGGTGGATTGGCCATGCCAAAATTGCCCTAGGTTGGGTGTTCTTTCAGAGGGTCGGTGCCGACTCAATGGGTCAAATGGCCTCCTGCGCTGTACATTTTTAATGGATTATTTGAAGAGCAGGAAGTCCTGAAGCAGCCCGTGCCCATATACACCATGACCTGTGTAAAATTTGGACATGGGCTGATATGTGGCACGACTGTTACTTACCACTTAAGTGCCAGACAATGACCATCTCCAACAAGGAGAGAATCCAACCAGCTCTCCTTGACATTCAGTGACATTATCACCGCTGAATCCCCCATTACCCACATTCTGGAGGTTATTATTGACCAGAAACTGAACTGGGCTAGCTATATAAATACTGTGGCTACGAGAGCAGGTCAGAGGCTGGGAATCCTATGTCGAGTAGCTCGCCATCTGACTCCCCAAAGCCTGTCGTCCATCTACAAGGCACAAGTCAGGAGTGTGATGGAATACTCTCCACTTGCCTGGATGAATGCAGCTCCATCAACACTCAAGAAGCTCAACACCATCCAGGACAAAGCAGCCATGCTTAATTGTTCCCCCTTCCAGAAACATTCACTCCCTCCACCGCCAACGGACAGTGACAGCCGTGTGTGCCATCGACAAGATGCACTGCAGCAACTCACCAAATTTCCTTCAACAGCAACTTCCAAACCCGTGACCACTACCATCTAGAAGGACAGGGGGAGTAGATGTGCACTTGCCAAGGCATACAAGGCTATGGGCCAAGAGCTGGAAAATGGGATTAGAAGAGATAGGTGGTTGCTTTTGACTGGCACAGGCACGTTCGGCCGAAGGGCCTTTTCTGTGCTGTACAGCACTACCTGCAAGTTCCTCTCCAGCACTACCTGCAGGTTCCTCTCCAAGTCACTCACCATCCTGACTTGGAAATATATCGGCCGTTTATTCACTGTCGCTGGATCGAAACCCTGGAACTCCCTCCCTAACAGCACTGTGGATGTACCTACACCACATGAACTGCAGCGGTTCAAGAAGGTGGCTCACTAGGGATGGGCAATACATGTCAGCCTAGCCAGTGATGCCCACATCCCATCAAATAATTTTAAAAATGGTTTCCTGTTATCTTCGCCATCATTTACCTTCCTGCCTCCTTCCCTCAGGGATGTACCTTGGGCGGAGTGCTGCTACGCTCTGGTACTTTATGTAAGTGACCACCTTCGTGTGAGTGAGTGCTCGTGTGCTATTTTGCGGGGACAAGGGAGATCTTAACATAAACCCATGTGCAGACTTTCCATTGGACATCATTGACCAGAGCTTAAGGGTGGGAACCTTGGCCGATGTGCTGCTTTTCTCAGATCAGCGAATTCCGTCTTTGTCAAGTTGTCCATTACACACAGCACTCCAGAAAAAGGGGCTAAATCAGGAGATGTTGGTCCTAACTTGGGCATAACATCATTGATTTTCGGCTGGACTGTTGCCTGCAATGTGTGCATCTTAGTCATTGATTGGGAACTCTGTCCCCAGATCTTCTGCTTTGTTCTCTCGGCTGAGGGAGGTGTATGGGGATTTGATATTTTTTTGTGTTGTGGAGATGAAGCAAGTCTCGAATGGTGAGAATGTTATTTGTTCAGTATTTGCAGAAGTTTTACTGGTTTTTTTTGTTTTGCGGACAACAATCCAAAGATGGTATTTCTTTCATTCTACTTTTTATACGTGTGATATGTTCTTCAGTGGATTTTCTCATAAACTGCCGTGACCTTTCAGTGAAAGGATGTTGGAGACTCGCCTAGCCTAGTCTGTGGTTAGAAAAAATGATCATTTTCTTGTGAGTGCCAGGTATTGAACCCAAGCAAGCCAGTTTTGTGATTTATGTCTCTGGGTGCATTAACAAATTAACTGCACAATGTGTTGTGGCACAGTCCTGATATTTTGAGAGGCCTGACAGCCTTATCAATAACCCCGAAGGTCGCCGCTGTCTGCAGGGAAATCTCTTCTACCTGGGGAAGCCACCTCTGAGGCTCAATAACAGCAATATTGCTGCTCAGATATTGAAAATCATTGTCATTGTATATGTGAAGAAACATCAAAGTAGTTCATTGCTTTCAGCTATTCTGTTCTCCTCCGTGCCCATTGTCTTTTTGATTTTGCGTACTGCACATTTTTAGTTCTCCTCTTCTTGACTAACCTCAGGCTTATCTCTTCTACTTGTTGCTTATGGTTTGTTCTGAGGTCTGTAACACAGTTGTGATGTTCACTCCTAGCTTTGGTGTGGTCAATTGTCAGGGGAGGAAACCAGGGACAACGTAGGAGACCAGAAACATTGCGTGACAGGGGCTTGTGCCAAAGTTGGGAGAGCTGTCTCACAGACCCGTCAAGCAACAGGCTGACGTTGTCATACTCACAGAATCATACAGACAGTGTCCCAGACACCACTATCACCATTCCTGGGTCTCACCAGCAGGACAGAGCCAGCAGAGGTGGCGGACAGCACAGTGGGATACAGTCAGGAGGGAGTTGCCCTGGGAGTCCTCAACATTGACTCTGGACCCCATGAAGTCTCATGGCTTCAGGTTAAACATGGGCAAGGAAACCGCCTGCTGATTACCACGTACCGGCCACCATCAGCTGATGAATCAGTGCTCCTCCATGTTACACACTACTTGGAGGAAGCACTGAGGGTGGCAAGGGCACAGAACATACTCTGGGTGGGGTCTTCAATGTCCATCACCAAGAGTGGCTCAGTTACCCCACCACAGACCGAGCTGGCTGGGTCCTAAAGGACATCGCTGCTAGACTGGGACTGCAGCAGGTGGTGAGGGAACCAACAAGAGGGAAAAACATACTTGACCTCATTCTCACCAACCTGCCTGCTGCAGATGCATCTGCCCATGAGAGTATCGGTAGGAGTGACCACCGCACAATCCTTGTGGAGACAAACTCACGTCTTCACATTGAGGATACCCTCCATCGTGTTGTGTGGCATTACCACCGTGCTAAATGGGATAGATTCAGAGCAGATGTAGCAACTCCAGACTGAGCATCCATGAGGCGCTGTGGGCCATCAGCAGCAGCAAAATTGTATTCAACCATAATCTGTAACCTCATGGCCCAGCATATCTCCCACTCTACCATTACCACCAAGCCAGGGGATCAACCCTGGTTCAATGAAGAGTGCAGGAGAGCAGGCCAGGAGCAGCACAGGCATACTGAAAAATGGGGTTTCAACCTGGTGAAGCTACAGCACAGGGACTACTTGTGTGCCAAACAGCATAAGCAGCAAGTAATAGACAGAGCTCAGCAATTCGACAATGAACGCATCAGATCTAAGCTCTGCAGTCCTGCCACATCCAGGAGGAGGCTCCACAAATATCCCCATCCTCAATGATGGAGGAGGCCAGTGCATCAGTGCAAAAGACAAGGCTGAGACATTCAAAACAATCTTCAGCCAGAAGTGCCCAGTGGATGATCCATCTCGGTCTCCTCCAGAGGTCCCAGCATCACAGATGTCAGTCTTCAGCCAATACGATTCACCCCACGTGACATCAAGAAACGGCTGTGGGCTCTGACAATATTCCGGCAATAGTACTGAAGACTTGTGCTCCAGAACTTGCCGCACCCCTAGCCAAGCTGTTCCAGTGCAGCTACAACACTGGCATCTATCCAGCAATCTGGAAACTTGCCCAGCTGTGTTCTGTACTCCAGAATTGTAATTGGCTGGGTTGGACAGTCTACTCTCCATCATCAGCAAAGTGATGGAAGGAGTCATCAACAGTGCTATCAAGCGGCACTTGCTCAGCAATAACCGGCTCACGGACGCTCAGTTTGGGTTCCACCAGGATCACTCAGCTCCTGATCTCATTACAGCCTTGTTTTAAACATGGATAAAAGAGCTGAATGCTTGAGGTGAGAGTGACTGCCCTTGACAGCAAGGCAGCGTTTAATTGAGTAAAGCATCAAAGAGCCCGAGCTAAACCTGAGTCAATGGGAATCGGGGGGAAAACTCTCCGCTGGTTGGAGTCATACCTGGCCAAAGGAGATGGTTATGGTGGTTGGAGGTCAATCATCTCAGCTCCAGGACATCACTGCAGGAGTTCCTCAGGGTAGTGTCCTAGGCCCAACCATCTTCAGCTGCTTCATCAATGACCTGCCTTCCATCGTGGGTCAGAAGTGGGGATTTTTGCAGATGACTGCACAATGCTCAGCACCATTCGTGACTCCTCAGATACTGAAGCAGTCCCTGTTCAAATGCAGCAAGACCTGGACAATATCCAGGCTTGAGCTGATAAGTGGCAAGTTGCGTTTGCACCACACAAGTGCCAGGCAATGACCATCTCCTACAAGAGAAGGTCTAACCACCGCCCCTTGTCATTCAATGGCATTACCATCGCTGAATCCCCACAATCAACATCCTGGGGGGGGTTTAACCATTGATCCGAAACTGAACTGGACCAGCCATATTAATACTGTGCCTACCAGGACAGGTTAAAGGTTAGGACTCCACGACGAGTAACTCGCCTCCTGGCGTGTGCGCCCCCCCCCCCCCCCCCCCCCCCCCACTTGTCTGGATGAGTGCAGCTCCAACAAGAAGCTCAACACCATCCAGGACAAAGAATTGCTATCCCTTCCACAAACATTCACTCCCTCCACCACTGACGAACAGTAGCAGCCGTGTGTACCATCTACAAGATGCACTGCAGTAACTCACCAAGGCTCCTTAGGCAGCACCTTCCAAACCCACGACCTCTACCATCTAGAAGGACAAGGGCAGCAGATACCTGGGAACACCACCACCAGGAGGTTCCCCTCCAAGTTACTCACCAAATATAATCGCCGGGAATGTTGCTGAACTTGAGATCTCTGCCCACGACGGAAGGAATATTCCTGGAAAGGATTTCTAACACATATCGGTTGACTATATAAATCACTTTTGTGTTGACCTCAACACAAGATTTCATGTTGAATATGTTGATCCTGCCAGGTATTTCTAGCTATGTAAAATGGACTGTGGAGGACCACAATACTTGCACAAATCACTTGCAGATGAGGCTTTGAGATATTTGATTGGTTTGCAGCAGATTCTTCTAGACTGGTGGCTTGAATCCAAATCAAACTTTCCCTACTTATTAATATTTGTGAGTCAGCATGGTTAACTCACAAATGGTTAATTGAGCTTATCAACCAAGTATGCCTTGTATGGCACATTGAAAGCTATTATGGGTGGACACTAAATGTGAAATTCTATGTGGATGCGTATTTAGTAGGCGACCTGTTTTGCTCTGCCGACAGCGAAAAGCATGTCGAATGGGGCGCCAGATCAAAAACCTTTGTTTTTATTTACGGGTCTGTTTCGCTGTCCCCAAATCAGTGATGTGGAAGGAGGAACTGAAGAAACGGCAGCTTCTAAAAGAGGTGCTTGGCAAATTTTTGTTTGTCGGTTTGCAAATGCATAACCCAATCGAAATGACGATCAAATGCGCAATGAGGGCAACGCCTGCCTTTTCCAACTGTTCTCTCTGCCTGAACACCCCATTTTTTGTCAAACGCTCTTTTCAAATTCTGAAGCCTCTTGAACTTTCTTGGGGAACTCTGAGCAACACCATCACTCCAGCTGTGAAACGTTTGGCAGCTTCTGGCATCCACACTGGCGTAGTTCAACGTGGAGACCTGTGATTAACGCTTGGCCACAGGGAGTGCTGTTGAGGTTCACAAACTGAAATCAATCAGAAATTGCTTACCCTGACCAGGATGGCTACAACAGTCTCAGAATAAGGGGTTGGCCATTTAGGACTGAGATGAGGAGAAACTTCTTCACTCTAAGGTTTATGAATCTTTGGAATTCTCCACCCCAGAGAGATGTAGATACTCCATGGCGGAACAGATTCAGAATGTATTCCTGAGAACCTCTCCATGACATGGTAACATCGCTGTTTAAAACCTTTACATCGTGTTCATGAAGGTTTTAGACAGTGTTAAATTATAATTGCCGTCGACGAAATATTTGTGTAATATATTGAAGTTGCTTGCACCATTTAATAAAAAGCTTTAACCTCTACTCCACCTTCCTGTACTATCCCCATATCCCTGAATTCCCATAGTGTTCAGAATTCCATTGATCTACATTCTGAATCTGTTCTGCGATGGAGCATCTACACCCCTCTGGGGTGGAGAATTCCAAAGATTCATAAACCTTTTATTAAAAAAAAAATTCAAAAAAATTCAGAGTACCCAATTATTTTTTCCAATTAGGGGGCAATTTAGCATGGCCAATCCACCTAACCTGCACATGTTTGGGTTGTGGGGGCGAATCCCACGCAGACACGGGGAGAATGTACAAACTCCACACAGACAGTGACCCAGAGCCGGGATTCGAACCCGGGTCCTCAGCGCCGTAGGCAGCAATGCTAACCACTGTGCCGCCGTGCTGCCCTAGATTCATAAACCTTAGAGTGAAAATGTTTTTCCTCATCTCGATCTGAAATGGCCAACCCCTTATTCTGAGACTGGTGTAGCCATCCTGGTCAGGGTAAGCATCCTTCCAGCATCTACACTCTCAGGAAGAATTTTATGTTTCAATTAGGTCACCTTTCATTGCTCTAAACGGGAGGGGATATAAGCCTAGACTTCTCATTCTCTCCTTGAAGGACAATCGCCTCCTTCCAGTAATCAATCAAGTGAGCCTTTGTTAAGACAAGTATATCCATCCTTGGGTAAGGTGATCAAAACCGTATGCAGTACTCCAGATATGGTCTTACCAAGGCCCTATAAAATTGTAGTAATTTTACTGTCCCTCGAATGCCTTTTTAATAAAGGTTAAGGCAGCTGATGGAATTTCAAAATTCAGTGAATCTGGATTTGAAATCTTGCCTCCCTAATGCTGATTGCTATCATTGATTGTCATAAAGACCCAAGTGCTTCGCTAATGTCCTTTGGGGAAGGAAATCTGCCTTGCCTGGCCCGGCCTGACCGTCTGTGGAATCTATAATTGTTTTAAAGAATGTTTGAAAATGATTTTTACAAGTTTGCTTCAATTGTAAAGGGATTAATTGTAATTTTCTTGGATAATGAGAAATACTGGTCCATCTGACCAGATATCAATGTTTTAAAGTGAAATTTTCATTTTTATTTGAAGTATCATTTGCCTCTTCATTCATGTGTAATTTGCGTTGGTTCTGATTCGTGTTGAAGTAAAAGCTGCAAAAAGTGGAATCCTGTTGGTAATTTCTCCATTTGAGGGGAGCTGTCACTCAGTAACTTTGGTTATTTAGGTTTACGGTTTTCCGTAACGCCCTGGAGATTCCCGTGCCTTGGCAGCAGATTCTAATACCGCAAGAGGTGAATTCCATGCCATAAAGCTGACTGCAAAATCTGGGCAACAATGTGTGCTGCACAGAAAAGGACTGTTTTAATAGGATAATAATGGCTGCAACCTTTTGTACACTGAGTTTGTTATAAAGCAGTCAGTGGTTCTGAATCCACTGCAAACTACCGTTTTCAAAATGTTAGACATTATGTTTTAATACTCTGAAACCTAATGTGTGAAGCTGTAAGTTTATCCATTGTCAGTCATGTTCAGCATTTGTAATTAGATTCATAAAATCCCTACAGTGCACACGGAGGCTATTTGGCCCGTCGAGTTTGCCCCGACCCTCTGAAAGAGCACCCTACCCAGGCCCACTCCCTACCCTATCCCCGTAACCCCACCTAACCTTTGGACACTACCAGCCTCCCCGAACAGGCGCCGGAATGTGGCAACGAGGGGCTTTTCACTGGAACTTAATTTGAAGCCTACTTGTGACAATAAGTGATTTTCATTTCACTGAGGGGCAATTTAGCATGACCGATCCACCTAACCTGTCCATCATTGGACACTAAGGGGCAATTGATCATGGCCAATCCACCTAACCTGCACATCTTTGGAGTGTGGGAGGAAACCGGAGCACCCGGAGGAAACCCACGCAGACACGGGGAGAACGTGCAGACTCCACACAGACAGTCACCTGAGGTCGGAATTGAACCTGGGAGCCTGGCGTTGCGTGGCAGCCGTGCTAACCCCTGTGCCACCGTGCCGCTCCATAAAATGACTTGCAAAAAAAAAAGAGTTAACTAACAGATACCGTTTTTATATTCACTTTCCTCCCGATTTCCATTAATTCTTTTCTAGATTTTATTTGAAGAAAAAAGCCGATTTTCTTTGGATTTTGAGGCCTCCCCTGCCGCCTCCCTCCCCACCTTCCTGACCTTTGAGGAAATTTCTCATTGCTGTACTGCTGCAAGTGAAGCCTGAAGAATGATCCAAATGACATCTGTGACGTCAGCATTTATATTGCAAGATGATATGCGCTGTGTTGCAGTCACAGATGCAATGAACATGGCTCTTCAGACTATATTTTTGGCAGCAATGTAAACAACGGTTCTGCAATTTGGCTTATTTCGAAGAAACCTGGATTATCTTCTGTGAAGCCTATATTGTTTGCTGCAGCAGCCATCAAATCTTTGATTCCTAACCAGTTATTGAGCAAAGACAGCAATGTACTGATAATTACCACATTAATTGTTGCTGAAGTCTGTGGTGATCTATCAAAGCCAGATTCCTATCACACATTTTATTATTTTAAAAAAATATATTTTTAGTCTCCTCCTTTTTCACAATTTTTCTCCTGCATTTACACCCAACAACAATCAATAACCAACAACAAATATCTCAAACCCCATAACAGTAACAACGATCCCATCCTCCCCCCATGCCCAGACATCAGCCCGCATGTTAACATAAACAAATGACAAAGAAAAAAAGGAATCCGGGATTACCCATAGCCATCTTCAACATACATAGCCCCCATCTCCCCCCCCCCCCCCCCCCCCCAAAACTAATGTTCGATGTTATCCAGTTCTTGAAAGTGCATAATAAATAGTGCCCATGACTTGTAGAACCCCTCCAAGCTTCCCCTCAGTTCGAACTTAACCTTCTCGAGGGTCAAGTATTCCAACAGGTCCCCCTGCCACGCCAGGGCACAGGCTGGAGAGGCCGCTCTCCATCCCAGCAGGATCCGCCTTCGGGCGATCAACGAGGCGAAGGCTACACCAAGGTATTATTAACTAAAAACATGATCGCGATTGTTTCCCTCCATGATCTTCAGTACATTTTAATATCTCACCATCACAGTGGCAGTAAGTGGCTGGAGCTGTACCATTAAAATTAGGTTCTTCAGTTTGATTTTTAATTTAAAGCAAACTAGCTATTAAGTGAGAAATTGATGATGAGTCCCTTAAAAGTGCTGTCTACTAACAGCCCTTTAACAATTGACGTTAAAAAAAGCATTTTAACACTCCAATTTTCACCTGTAAGCAACTGTGTCCATGCCTTGTCGATACACTTGATTCACGAGTATGGAGAGAGGCTAGCAGCAAATTGTGCCAAGCCCACCACGGCACCCCCAGTGTATTGTTTCCAATTCAGAATGAAATAGGATCGTCAGTTCTGGATGTAAGCCCTGGTGGGTGCATTGCATGCCCCTTTCGCTTAAACAGCTATTTTCCTCATCTCCAATACTTTGTTAATTCGTAAACCATAATGTTAACAGGAAATGCCCAATCAATGGGAAGTGTCTTAAAGGCCCTATTCCCACAAAGCCAGTCGGAACCATTGCGAACAAGGGTTCGCGAACAAAGTTGTGCACGTTAGGTGGATTGGCTATGCTAAATTGCCCTTAGTGTCCAAAAAAGATGAGATGGGGTTATGGGTTTAGGATGGGAAGATGGAGTGGAGGTGTGGGCTCAGGTAGGGTGCTCTTTCCAAGGGCCGGTGCAGACTCGATGGGCTGAATGGCCTCCTTCACTGTAAATTCTATGAATCGCCAGCCAGAGCGAACGCAACAAAGGAGGAGCTGTATGACTATGTACAGGACAATCAGAAGGGCAAGGCCGACCACGAGGTATTTGAGGGAGGGTCTTACAAAATCCTCCAATATCAGGGAGCCAGAAGGCTCCTCTTGTGCCACGGAATGGAGAAAGCAGACTTGCTCCTGTATGTCGCTCACATCCGTCTCGATTCTTTGGTCCTCATTAACATGAAAGCAGCAAGATTCATTAATGGCTGCGCAGACTCCCCCTTGCGCTGCCAATAGGAAATCAAGGACCATTCAGTTTTGGAGTACTACTTTAGAGAGGGACTGAACCTCTGATTGCAATCCCTGGATGGCATCCACGGTTCTATTCTCAATGAATTCCTCAGTGGCAGAGATGTTAATGATAGCCCTATCTAATTCCCAGACTCCCAGACCTGGGATAAGGGCCTAGGCAAACTGGTGGTCCCCGGTACTATGGGTAACCAGTGGATCGACCTCTTCAGACGCCGTGGAGTTCCCAAGTGGTTCTGGAGAGAGTGAATGGCAAGGTATTGGACCCCGAAGGCCTCGGGGATATTATTGCCAATGGTGCAGGTCCCTGCCCAATCAATGGGAAGTGTCTTAAAGGCCTCATTCCCACAAAGCCAGTCGGAACCATTGCGAACAAGGGTCGGGTACCAAAAGGTATGGTTCTGACAGAATGTAAGCCAATTCCAAACCAAGGTAGAATTGGTCTGGGCGTAGCAGCAAATTCGACAGGTCCGACTAAGTCGTAATGCTCACAGTGCCAGTAGGTCTGTACATCCAGTCGTGTTTTTATAATTAAGGCCCAAACCCTGCTTCAACATAGCTGTCAGAGGCCCAAATGATTGCGGAGTTGTCCAGGGTCAGATTATACGCCCACTGATAGTCACACCCACTCCAGTTAGTATATACTGGTCTCGCAGAAAGGGGTCTGGGGTAGGCATGTCGGCTCGTTCCTTTTGCATTCCCAAAAGAATGCCATTGGGTCTGACTGGTTGTTGAAGCAGAATTGAGCTGTCCTGTAATCATAATCAGCAAGATAGACAGGAGAACTTAATGGTAACTCACCCACCCCAGTATTACTCCTTGGTAGAGTTCCTTCTAACGCATAGCCAGGCTGACCCCATAGCGGCCACCTTGGGATCATGCAGAATCGAAGGGGAGGGCCAAAAATCTCATCTCTGAGGAGGGAGGGTTCATGGGAAAATGAGTACAAATCCAACAATTGGTCCGGTTGCCGTGCGAGGCAACGGCCTGCATCTTTTAGACCGCGCAGAAGAAAGTCAGCATTTCAATGTTTCAGGTGCTTTCGTCCGTCGTCGGTGCCCGCTTGACGTGTGTGGCATGGATCCACAAAGGTCGTCCTACTGCGTGGGTTTCCTCCGGGCGCTTCGGTTTCCTCCCACAGCCCAAAGACGTGCAGGTTAGGTGGATTGGCCATGATAAATTGCCCTTAGTGACCAAAAAAGTTGGGAGGGGTTACGGGGATAGGGTGGAAGTGAGGGCTTAAGTGGGTCGGTGCAGACTTGATGGGCCGAATGGCCTCCTTCTGCACTGTGTTCTTTTCTCTACACCTTGCTATAACTGTAACATTATATTCTGCAGTCTCTTCTGCCTTCCCTTTGTATGGTATGCATTGTTTGTACAGCATGCAAGAAACATTACTAATAACAACACTGTATACTAATACATGTGACAAGTCAAATCGAATCAAATGTTCTATGTTCAATGTCCCTCGACTTTCACGGCTGTATGGGTGGTCACCAGCACCTGGGAAGGCCCTTCCCAACAAGGTTCCAGGCAGTGTTTCCTCCGGAAGACCTTCACAAGGACCAGATTTCCCGGCTGGTACTGGCGGCACCCTTTAGTGGTAGCTTTCTTCTGCGCCTCTGCGACCCGAGAATGCAAACCTTTAAGAGAAGTAGTAAATGCTATGCAGTAACACAGCATTCCCTCATCCATGGAATGGATGTCCATCTGTTTAGCAGTGAGGGGTGGGGAAACAGGGAGGCACATGGGATGTCCCACCACTGTCTCACACGGCGACAGGGAGTTGGGATGGGAGTGCATGGTCATGAGGGCTAAAGGCCAGGCCTCTGGCCACTTCAGACCTGTTTCTTCACACAACGTAGCCAACTTGTTCTTTAGTATCCCATTCTGCCTCTTCACTGCCCCCATAGACTGGGGATGGTAAGGACAGGAGAGATGGTGTTTACACAATAATGCTTCCAGCAATTCCCTTACCACCTTTCCTATAAAATGGGGACCATTGTCACTGGATATGATTTCTGTGATCCCAACCTAGGTACATATTCACGCAATAGTAATTTGGCTGCAGTAACTGCATCATTCTTTCTAGTTGGGTATGCTTCTACCCATCTAAGCACACAACAACAAGCACGTAGCCACACCTCATACATTTAGGCATTTGTATAAAGTCCATTTGTAAATGCACAAAAGGGCCAACAGCTGTGAACCCACCGCTGCAGTCACTGGAGGTGTCTTTACCGGGTTATGGCGTTGGCAGAGCAGGCACTAGGCAGCAACCTTCCCTGCCATGGTAGAAAATCCTGGTGCAAATCATTCCTGCTGTACCATTCTTATCATCCCCCCCCCTTTGCCCGCATGAGTAAATTAATGTAGCATGCGGGCAAGCCAGGGCAGGAGTGATGTAGGGGCGACAGGCCTACTCCTCTTATTTCCTATGCCTCAGCTGCTGTCGTGCAATAGCAGAGTTTTCAGAGCAGGTTGTTGGATGTAGGTTGGCTTGAAACTCCCTCCGTGAGATAGAAGATCTTAATAAAAACATTTATTTTTTCAACTCTGTAGCTATAGAGCATGAGGCGGGCGGGCAGGGAAAAGCCGCAAGGGAGAGCTGTGATAACGTTGCGTTCACAGCATGACGGAGGTATGTGCGCTACTGAGTGCCCTCTTCGCTTGTTTTGGGCATGTGCCCTCTCTTTGAAGGCAGGCTACACCCGTGCCATGGCTGCTACCAGTTATTTGAAGAATCATTATTTTTTTTTAATTTAGAGTGCCCAATTCATTTTTTTCTCCCAGTTTAGGTGCAATTTTGCATGGCCAATCTTGCACATCTTTGGGTTGTGTGGGTAAGACCCAAGCAGACACAGGGAGAATGTGCAAACTCCACACGAACAATGACCTGGGGCCGGGATCGAACCCGGGTCCTCAGCGCCGTGAGGCAGCAGTGCTAACCACTGCACCCTTCTTTGAAGAATGACAGTCCTTTTAACTACCGATCAGATACTTAATCTTTTGAGACCCTATTTTGATGATAGTTGTTCCCTTCATTTTGTATCGTTATTTTGGAACATTTCTAAAATTTATGTTCTGGTTTAGATTAAATTTTTCAAAGTGTCAGTATATGGAGAAGCTGGGTATTGACTCTGTGAGGACATGGTTCAGAAATAGCTCAAAAGGGAAAAATAGGAGACACTTTGAAAGCCAAATGCAATTAGAATTGATGAAAGGACCACTGAGCAAATCTCGATGCAATCGATGGTACTAAGAGGGTATTTTAAGCAACCTTTTTCAGCTCTTACCGTGCATGGCGATTTTGTTTTTTCAGTGAGACCGCTTTAATTGGAATGGTAGAATCTTTCTCTGTGTAATAGGTTGGCAACCAGACTTGCTAATAATAGGATTGGCTGCACTATAACTAGGTAAGATTGGGATTTGAAAATGTTGTGTACCAGGGCGATTGCCAGGATTTGGTAGTGTGCCGTATCTTTTATGGCTGTTTTTCCAATTCATTTCTATCCCGGATCATTATACTTCCTGACAAAACTGAAGATTATTAGTAGGCTTAGTCTGGTGACGTAACATTTTTGTTACGAGACCCTGGGCCAATATGTGGTCAATTCCAGCCCCACTTGACCCGGAGTCACAAAACGGTTGAAATGAACTTTTTATTGTAAAATACCCGAGGTCTATGGCTGCCCAATAACTACAGTCTGCACCGACACGTGTAAAACACCTAACCCCATTTGCCAGCACTTGGCCCATAGCCTTGAATGTTACGACGTGCCAGGTGCTCATCCAGGTACTTTTTAAAGGATGTGAGGCAACCCGCCTCTCCCACCCTCCCAGGCAGTGCGTTCCAGACTGTCACCATCCTCTGGGTAAAAAGGTTAAATCCCCCCCAAACCTCCTGCCTTGAACTTGTGCCCCCCTCGTAACTGACCCTTCAACTAAGGGGAACAGCTGCTCCCTACCCACCCTGTCCATGCCCCTCATAATCTTGTCCACCTCAATCAGGTCACCCCTCTCTGCTCCAGCGAAAACAACCCAAGTCTATCCAACCTCTCTTCATAACTGAAATGTTCCATCCCAGGCAACATCCTGGTGAATCTCCTCTGTACCCCCTCCAGTACAATCACATCCTTCCTATAATGTGGTGACCAGAATTACACACTGTACTCCAGCTGTGACCTCACCAAAGTTCTATACAACTCCAACATGACCTCCCTGCTTTTGTAATCTCTGCCTAGATTGATAAAGGCAAGTGTCCCATATGCCTTTTCCCCCACCCTATTAACCTGCATTCAGAGATCTATGGACCCTTTGTTCCTCAGAACTTCCCAGTGTCAGACCATTCATTGAATATTTCCTTGTCACATTGCTCCTTCCAAAGTGTATCACCTCACACTTTTCAGGATTAAATTCCATCAGCCACCTTTCTGCCCCTTTGACCATCCCATCTCTCTCTTCCTGTCTACTAGGTTTGTAAATTTAAACACAATTAACTTTTAATTTTTAACAGTAACTAATTAAATGGGCAACAAGTACAACTGGTTAACTACTATCTAATCTCTAACCTTTTAACTCACTCCACTCTCGCGCTGTCTATATGATAAATATAAACATATGCACACACACACAGACAAACAAACACAGATGGGAGAGAGAGGTGTAAAACAATGATGAAAGTCTCTTTGTTTCAGGTGGGCGTCTTCCAGTTCGATGATTCTTCAGTCTGGGCTTTCAGATGATGATATCTTTTCTTTCAGCTTGTAACGGTTTTCACTGTAGACTCACAGGAATAACAGGCAGCCAGCATTTGAGAGAGAGCAGTCTTCTTCTTTCAGTGTCTAGAAGCTTCTGTCTTCAGACAGTAGGCAGCAGAGTAGAGAGAGAGAGAGCTGCTCCCACCTTGAAAGTCCAGTGGTTTGGGTTCTCTCCGAAAACCCCCACCTGACAGGAAGCACTCGCTGTCAATTGCCGGGCAGAATACTGTCCCTGGTCAATCCATTGGCCACCACCTAACCAATACCCTGGGGTAGCAGGGTAGCATGGTGGTTAGCATAAATGCTTCACAGCTCCAGGGTCCCAGGTTCGATTCCCGGCTGGGTCACTGTCTGTGTGGAGTCTGCACGTCCTCCCCCTGTGTGCGTGGGTTTCCTCCGGGTGCTCCGGTTTCCTCCCACAGTCCAAAGATGTGCGGGTTAGGTGGATTGGCCATGCTAAATTGCCCGTAGTGTCCTAATAAAAAAAAAAGTAAGGTTAAGGGGGGTGTTGTTGGGTTATGGGTATAGGGTGGATACGTGGGTTTGAGTAGGGTGATCATGGCTCGGCACAACATTGAGGGCCGAAGGGCCTGTTCTGTGCTGTACTGTTCTATGTTCTATGTTCTAATTGAAATGAACCCCTCCAATCTCTTGGATGCCATAGAGTCTGAATTCTCCTACCCAATATACAAAACTTTATAACAGTGTCCGAGCTCCTTGCTTCCTCTGCTCTACTTATCGGTATGTCTCCATTAACAGTCCATGGACCAAAAACTATAAAGACAAAATACAAGAAATAGGAGCTAAGGATATCAATAGGAAGGGCCCTTACAATTTCCCATGTTTGGACACTCTCTACACCATTCCCTGGAAGCAATTTCAGAGCACCTTCTTTGGGGCTTCTGTTAATATTAGTAGCTATGAGTAAGTACACAAGTGGTGCGAGGCGACTCCCCTACTACCTAGATTATTTATTTATTTCCCCCTCTCTCCCTGTGAGCCTCCATTTGGATCTCCCTGTGGCATAAATTCTGTTATTTCCCACTGGTCTTCAGTCACCTGTACCCTAAAGCTGCAATATTTAAAATGGTGCCAATTTACTTTTTAACGGCAAGACATTACTATCATCTAAAGAAAGCTGAGACAAAGAGAATTCTGTTGACAGCTGTGTGTAGGTGGCTGCAGCTCACACTGCTATGAGTCATCCCTGCTGAATCTCATTTTCAAAGATTGTGCAGCATTTGTTCTTCCTGTTATAAAAAGTCCAGTATATTAGATACAAAACATTGAGAATGACCTTACTGCATTTACTCCTGTAACTGAATTCTTAAGCTCAGTGATGTACTGGAAGTCCAATGTTATTAGTTCAGTGGATCCTGTTATCCAATTAGTTCAAATAATGGCCCTAATTGGAGCCACTGGTCTACAATGATTGAATGGCAAATTGTATTTTTATTGCAATGGGTTGTGAGATATTCTTCTGATTATGTGGGATCACATCCCCTGATTTGGTTTATTTTTCTGTGAAGGCCACAATTCCATGCCCTTCATCATAGTATATGGTCAAAGAATACATTCAAATAGAATTTTTAAAAAATTGTCGAAGTTTTTCATTTTGAACTCACCAGGACATTTTGCAAGAATACCAAATGTAAACAACAATTCATACTTCATGAGAAGAGAATGCGGATTGGTTGGCAAGTTGGTTGAGATGTTGCCATGGGGAATGCACTAGTTAACTGATCGTTAATTGTTAAGCTTTGTTTAAATTCAAACTAGGCAGGTTGACTCTGACTGGTTGTTCAAGACGTTGCCCTGGTGAATGAACCAGAGAAGTGCTGTCGACTATTTTGTATAGTTGAAACAGGCACAGTGTGTGCACATGTTCTTTCTGTCTGCCAAGAACAGGGCCCTGTGTATTAATATATGTAGCTTTTAGCATGCGTAGGTGTGCCTCACTGTGAGCCCGACTGTTGTCAGCATAATTCTGAGCACACTCTGAATTGCTTATCAAATGTGGTTACATCTGATGTTGAACACTTTTATTTTGGGTTTTACAAGCACGGACTGCTTGTGTTTGGTCAATGCCTTGCCTGTTGCGAATAGGACATGTTCGATACAGTTCTCCATTCTTTGGACCGTACGGCCTACATATGGCATCACACCAGCACTGAAAGTCAAAATCACGTTACTCATTTGTGTGATCGGTAGAAAGTCTTTTTTTTTTCAGCGACACTCCAGTTCCATACTACCAAACAGCTATTCAAATAGGTTAGTTCAGTTGTAATGCTGCAAAGTTGCCGTGACCAGTTCTGTCATCTTTTGCAGTATAAACTATGACGCGGAGTATTGTTACTATAGCAAGACTTGAATTTTCAGCCTCGTTAAAGAAGCTCTTAAGGTAAATACTGTTGTAGTATTTGCCTGTTGCTAGCATTCCAGGAGGTACACCAAGCACTCAGTGCTGAAGTAGGAGGTGATCCAGCGATTTCCCCATTCACACGGTTAGTTTTTGCATCATGGGAACATGACCACTTAACTGGACGATTAGTTCCTGTAGGCTGTATCTGCAGCTTGGAAGTCGTGTCTCAAAAGCCTCGTTCCCCTCCACGTTGGAAGTGTGTGACATTGGAGAAGGGGATTGGGAAGGAGCAGTCAAACGTTTCCAATCCATTTGATTGGACTGATACAGTGCTGTTAGCCTTTGTGATAGTTTGTGGTTCAGTAACTGTGGGATGTCACCTGCAATGTGACATTGTAGTAGGATAGTCTTTTATAATCGGTCTTTTATCTATTGTGTGTTAGAAAAAAACATTGGTGACAATATATTTTAAAAAACCTGAATATTAATTTTATAATGTTGATCTGTTACCTGTCTGCAATGTGTTTGTTGTAAAATACATGAATTTGTAAAGTAGGACAGGTCTCCAAGTCTCTGTAATCTCCCACAAGGGGCAAACACTGGCTCAGTTTGTGTAATACATGCAATCTGCATTCGATCAGGTTGCTATCTTGAGAGTTATGAGAGACAAGTTGTCTGTGATTGTTCATATTAAGTAGAAACTTTGCGTAAGGTTTTTTTTACTGGGTGTTATGGGCCAGGGTTTAGAGAGTTCACCTGACCCATAACTTTTACTAGATTGTGGTACGTGGAGCAAACGGCCCACTCTACAGGTATGGTACAGCAGAAAATGGACCAGTGGTTTTTAAAACAAAACAATGTTTATTCCATGAACTCAAGTTAACCTTTTTAAAACATACAGTGAACATCTTGGCAACCAGTAAATCAAATGCAACCGCCAAAGAATTTCTTATAGTCTTATACATGATTGGGTCTCCGGTTCTTCTCGGCATTTTTGCATTGCGAAGGTCAGGATCTATTGTCCTCGGGAAGGTGGTGTTGAGCTGTCGCCTTGAGCCAATGCAGTCTGTGTCATGCAGAAAGGAGTCTCAGGAGTGTGACTTCACGATAATGAAGGAATAGCGATATATTTCCAAGGCAGGGTGGTGTGTGACTGTGGGGGGAACTTGCAGGTTTCCATGTGCCTGTTACCTTGGCTTTCTAGGCAGAGAAGGGTGTCGGTTTGGAAGGTGCTGCCTAAGGAGCCTTGGTGAGTTTCTGCAGTGCATCTTGTAGATAATGCAGACAGCTGCTACTGTTCCTCGATGGTAGAGGGAGTGAATGTTTAAGGTGGTGGATGGGGTGCAAATCATGTAAGCTGTTTTGTCCTGGATGTTTTTTTTTCATTCATGGGATGTGGGCATCGCTGGCTAGGCATTTATTGCTCATCCCAAATTTCTGTTACAGTTGTATAGAACCTTGGTAAGGCTGTACTTGGAATATTGCGCACAATTCTGGTCACCACACTACCAGAAGGAAGTGGAGGCTTTGGAGAGGGTGCAGAGGAGGTTTACTAGGATGTTGCCTGGTCTGGAGGGTGTTAGCTATGTGGAGAGGCTGAATAGACTCGGACTGTTTTCATTAGAAAGACGGAGGTTGAGGGGTGACCTGATCGAGGTCTACAAGATTATGAGGGGCATGGATAGAGTGGATGGGCAGGCACTCTTTCCCAGGGTGGAGGGGTCAGTCACCAGGGGGCATAGGTTTAAGGTCCGTGGGGCAAAGTTTAGAGGAGATGTGCGAGGCAGGTTTTTTACACAGAGGGTGGTGAGTGCCTGGAACGTGTTGCCAGGAGAGGTTGTGGAAGCAGATACATTAACGGCGTTCAAAAGGCATCTTGACAAACACATGGATAGAACGGGTATAGAGGGATACGGCACAAGGAAATGCTGAGGGTTTTGGCCAAGGTTGGTATCATGACCGGTACAGGCTTGGAGGGCCGAAGGGGCCTGGTCCTGTGCTGTATTGTTCTTTGAAAGTGGCTCCAGAAAATCTGCAGAGCATTCTGGAAGTGACCAAAAGAATCCTCACCGGAAAGCCTTGAATGTTGAAAATGCACACTCGGCTAACTGGCTGGAGCTGCAGCTTTGAACAAGCCTGAGTGCAGTTGCTGAGATGTGAGGTCCTTGCTGAGGGGATGCATCTCCCAGTCTCAATGGTGGTTTACTGGGGTTTGACGTCATGGCCCTGGCTGTTTCAGTAATGTTCTGTCTGACACATGACAGGGAATGATTTCTTTCTGTACAAAGAGGGGGTACTTTGAACAGTTGAGATAATATCATACCGACCACCCCTAACAAAGTGAGAATTAGCTCCATGGTTGATCTGAAACAAATGAACCCTATTGTTGTGGCCTTTTACTGCTATGTCAAACTATTTAACATCTGATAAAGTATTTCGTTGTTTTTGAATGTCAATATTTTGGGATATTCCACCAGACTGTGACCAAACCGATAAGTGACTGTCGACGTTTTGGTCATGATCTTGACTGAATCGGATCATTAGAATCGAGTGTTTGTATCAGTCCACTCCTTGAATAATTCATGCTGAGTATTTAGTTGAATTGGTTTTGCTTCATCGTTGCTCATCTGCCTTATGTTCTGACAGAACTGGTTCATTGCGAGCTGCAGCTAGCCACCAAGTGGATGGAGTTGGAAGATAGTTGCCACCTATGCTTGTGCACATAGCTCCGAGAAAATGACGTGATTCCTGTCTACGTCCATAGCTCCATTCATAATTAACAATATTGAACTACTGAATCTTGAACAACCATGATTTCTTTCTGACTTTCTTTCTCGGTTTTTCCGTTGCTCAAAAGACGAGCTGAGAATTAATTTATAAGATATCTCGGAGGAGTGGGTTATAATTTTCTTTTTATGCTCGGTACGATCCCTATTTCTACATTGAGATACCAGTGCAAAGTTAACCTTTTAGTAGTAGAAACGGGGTCATATTTTAGAGCTTGAAATTTGAAATGTGTTTTCTTTTAAAAAAAAAACCACACAGTGCAGGTCCTTTTAAGTATGAAGTATGTAGTGGAAGTTAAACACCATTTCACTGCCGGTAGAAAGTTTGTGATCTCTGTTATGCAAAGGTGGAGAGAGCAGACTATGTGGTTTCTGGCACAGCTTAGGGGGAAGTGTTAGACCACAGTTCTGTACTGTGTCTCTTAAAGGTTGAAAAGTGACTTTGGAGGAGTCTTGAGACCAGCTCTTGCCCACTCTATCTGTGCATGATGTGGAGATGTTGGACTGGAGTGGGTACAGTAAGAAGTCTTACAACACCAGGTTAAAGTCCAACAGGTTAATTTGGAATCACTTGCTTTTGGAGCACATCTCCATCATCAGGTGAGTGATGAAGGAGCTGCGCTCCGAAAGCTCGTGATTCCAATCAAACCTGTTGGACTTTAACCTGGTGTTGTAAGACTTCTTACTCTATCTGTGCAGGCACAGTGCATCATACAATTGACTTTTTATTGGACTACCTCTTGACAACTGCATCTGTTGAGGGCCATCTTGTATAAAAGTGCTGACCCATCAAAAAAGCAACTCGGTGCTGTGTCTTGGTGAAGACCCACAGCATGGACACGAGGAACCAGGCTTTGAGCAATGTACTAGGTATTTATTTCCAGATCTAAAGGCCTGAATTCCCCAATGTGCTGATTGGGATGCCAACCAATCCTCTTTGCAGGCATGTAGAACAAGGTACGCCTAGGCACCGCTGTCCCTGGTAGGGATGACTATTGGAACTGAGTAGTTTTTGAGCGTTTGAGTAACGATATCAAATTGCTTGCGCCTGTCAGTCTCAGTATTTTGCAGTAAAGTTCCAAACCAAACCTTGCTGAAAATCGCTGTAGTTATTCCCCTATTTAGAGAGGAATTGTCTCCCAAAGCCTTGTGAATAGACAGTGTCCGAGTGAAGTTTGAACAATTTGCCTGCAACAAAGATGGCCCTGAACTGATGTATCAAGAAAGAGAGCTTTGGCCAACATCGCTATCTGATGATGGCTGAACATGAACTGAAGGTGGTTCAGTAAGAAGTCACTCATATGATGAGCAGTACCTGCATACCCACAGTCTTGTTATGGACAGAGCTTCTTGAGTGTTGTTGGAGCTGCGCTCATCCAGGCAAGTGGAGAGTATTCCATCTCACTCCTGACTTGTACCTTGTCGATGGTGGACAGGCTTTGGGGGGGGGGGTCAGGAGGGAGGTGAGGATTCCCAGCCTCTGGTATTTATATGGCTGGGTCCAGTTCAGTTTGTGGTCAATGGTAACCACCCAGGATGTTGATAGTGGGAGACTTAGCGAAAGTAATGCTGTTGAATGTTGAGCAGAAGTGGGCAGCACGGTAGCATTGTGGATAGCACAATCGCTTCAGAGCTCCAGGGTCCCAGGTTCGATTCCGGCTTGGGTCACTGTCTGTGCGGAGTCTGCACGTCCTCCCCGTGTGTG
The DNA here is from genome assembly GCF_902713615.1 of Scyliorhinus canicula. Classification (NCBI taxonomy): domain Eukaryota; kingdom Metazoa; phylum Chordata; class Chondrichthyes; order Carcharhiniformes; family Scyliorhinidae; genus Scyliorhinus; species Scyliorhinus canicula. The sequence continues at coordinate 9,135,938 of NC_052173.1, read as the reverse complement.
CGTGGGTTTCCTCCGGGTGCTCCGGTTTCCTCCCACAGTCCAAAGATGTGCAAGTTAGGTGGATTGGCCGTGTTAAATTGCCCTTAGTGTCCAAAATTGCCCTTAGTGTTGGGTGGGGTTACTGGGTTATGGGGATAGGGTGGAGGTGTTAACCTTGGGTAGGGTGCTCTTTCCAGGAGCCGGTGCAGACTCGATGGGCTGAATGGCCTCCTTCTGCACTGTAAATTCTATGTAATCTATGTAATCTTGTTGGAGATGGCAGTTGTGTGACACGAACGTTACTTCCACAAGAACAGAAGAAATAGCCGGAGTAAATCACGTGGCCCGTCGAGCCTGCTCCACCATTTGGTATGATCATGGCTATCATGGGTCTCTCCTTTCCCACCCTCTCCCCATCCATTTACCAACCCCAACCTGAAACTTTCCTGGCCTCCCAACTCTCTTCAGACTTACGAACATATTCCCTCTTTTACTGGGAAGAGAAAACCCAGTTAAGACGGAGACAGACTCTGCTGGAGGAAAATGTCCTTTACCAATTCTTGGGTATATAGAAAAAGCAAAGGCGCAGAGTTGCCCCTGGCTGACCTTGATATGAGGTCAGTTTCATTTGGTACACTTTTTTGGTCAACTGTCTGCGATATTAAAAGTGACAGTACATCTCAAAGAGCACCCCAGTAATGTGTTTTTGATTGGTATCTAAAAGTATCCTTGGCTCCATCTGTAATTGGCTAAAATGTATTGAAAGGTTAACTTGTCGATCAGGCCTGTGTTACACAACATTGTCCTTTTTTAAATATAGAATTGGTGTTTTTGTCTGAATGAAGAAATACCTCGAATATGCAGCCATTTGGTTCGGGCGGTAAGCGGCGACATTCGCGCTCCAATCAACTCTCCTCTCATTCTTCCTCATGTTGCTTATCTGGATTTGCCTAAAATGCCTCTATTTGCCTCAACTACTCTGTGATAGGGAGTTTGCTCTTCTCGCTGCCCTGCTGAATTGGAAGTGCTTTTTGAGAGTGTTACACAATACTGTGGCCTCCAGATAACTTCCATAGCAAAATATTTTATTCCTTTATTTCCTCGCCCCCAAAATCTGATGTTGCTGTGAGCAGCTGAGTTATGCTTTGATGTGATGAGTTTGTGCCATGTTAAAAGATGCCGACGATCGTTTCCGACTTTCTCCTCTCCTATTCGGGAATGGGGAACGTTGCAGTGCACAAGACTGGATGTAATGGGGGAACTCCCCAAACTGCATTTCCTTTCCCCTTTATGTTTCCTTCTCCCTGCTCTTCTCTATTTACTGTGACCTGTTCTTTTGGGATGCCATCGTCAGGTCACTTGACACGCTTTGGAATATTAGCAATTTTACAGCGGGTAGTTATTCGAGGAAAAACAATCCAATAGGAAGCTGTTTACCTTCCACAAATGGAAAAGTCTGTGAACAGTGCTCACAGCAGCTGCTGTTCAATTTGAATGAACATTTTTTTTCGCAAGTGCACAGAGAGAAGGCTCTTCATTGATTTTCAGCAAATCATCCCTTATGGGCTAAAATAAGCACAGGGAGGAATAGCTGTGCGCTGTGACATTCCTACAAAACGGAACGTAGTGTAGCTGTCTCTCTGAAGTGTTCAAGTTTGGCACAGCTCCTGGTGACCCCTCATTCAGCAGCTGGAGGAAGTCTGATTCTGAGCTCCACGTCAGAACAATTGGCTTGTCATAGCGGCAATGGGGGCTTTCTCAGCGAGGACGGTTTGATGAACTGGATGTTTGGCTTATTACGGTGCAGATGACTTGAGCAAGGAAGGCTCCCTTTGTAAGCACAATGTCCATTCCAGTATAAGGCAACAAATGCTGTGGTGAGTGGATTTAAATTTTTAGAAGCTGTTCTAGTGGTTAGTGCAGCTGACACTGGTATGTTCATGAAATTTCTGATGCAGTGTATCAAGGCTGTGTTAAATATAGTCTCTATTATGTTTGATCTTTCAATCCTGGAACAAGCTGCTGATTTGTACATTCAGTTGTCAGCCACAATCGAGATTATCATTTAAAAAGTTCCAGGTTTAAAAATGCACAGAAGTATGTTAGGAGAGAAGATACCTTGTGTTAAGAAATTGCATGGTTGAATATATTGTACTCAGATTGTCCCTCTCCCTCGTTCACTCTCCCTCCCCCTTCTCTCATCCAATTTTTTTCTCCACATTTTCAAACGTGGGTCTCTGGACCATTGATCTGCTGGTCATTTCAGACGATACTTTACTTAGTATATTCATTTTTAATGAAATGAGTGATCAAATCTGGTGCTGAAGCTCTGACTGTTTTTAAAAGCTGCTCTGAGTGCTTGTTCCTGGTTGAAATGTGTTGATGGAAATGAGTTGGGAGAATTGTGCTCCTTGAGCACCATTAGAGCTTCGCCAATGGCAACTGGTGAGAAACTTTGACAAAAGCACGGCACATTAGCATAGGACATAGAATTTACTGTGCAAAAGGAGGCCATTCGGCCCATCGAGTCTGCACCGACCCTTGGAAAGAGCACCCTACCTAAGCCCACACCTCCACCCTATCCCTGTAACCCAGTAACCTCACCCCACCTTTTTGGACACTAAGGGACAATTTAACATGGCCAATCCACCTAACCTGCTCATCTTTGGACACTAAGGGACAATTTATCATGGTCAATCCACCTAACCTGCACATCTTTGGACACTAAGGGACAATTTAGCATAGCCAATCCACCTAACCTGCACATCTTTGGACACTAAGGGACAATTTAACACGGTCAATCCACCTAACCTGCACATCTTTGGACACTAAGGGACAATTTATCATGGCCAATCCACCTAACCTGTACATCTTTGGACTGTGGGAGGAAGGCGGAGCACCTGGAGGAAACCCACGCAGACACGGGGAGAAAGTGCAGACTCCACACAGACAGTCACCCAAGGCTGGAATCGAACCCAGGACCCTGGAGCTGTGAAGCAACAGTGCGAACCACTGTGCTACTGTGCCGCCCTAATGACTGTCTTTGGACATGCAGCTTGTTTCAGGTGTAATAAGTGTGGTATCTCGCACCTTTAATGATGCATGATCAGCCATTGTTGGGGCAGAATGGAGACTCGAAAGGAAAAACATGTACTGTCATTGCAACAAAAAAAAAATGGTATAATTTGTCTTGGGGTTCATTTAAAATAATGGGAGCATCCCAGTAGCATCTGTGCAAAGGAGATAATTGTCCTTTTGCTGTAAGCTGATCCTTCGAAAATCGGTGAGTCCCCATTGGTACATTGCCTGTGTATTTCCATTTTGTAATTTTCAACTGTTATATTTTGTTATATCTAGAATTATAATTGTTTTTTCACATTTAGGTTTTTGATGCATTTTAGCATACTGGATACTGAATAAGCAACAGTTAAGATGCACAAATTGGCATTTATTTTTAAATGTGACACAAATATATTTATTATTGGGATCACTTGTAAGATACCTACAAATGGTGCTTTACATTTTCAGATTTTGCAAGTTATTTTGTTTGATGTTCCACCACGTATTAGAAATATTTGAGAATCCATCCAGGCCTATTGTTTTCCCTTTTAAATACATTATTAGGAGAGCAAGGTTGACTACAGTTGTGGGTCACCAGACTTCTGTTTTTAGTGTTTCTGATATATAGATGAGTGCAAAGCTGTAGCAATAGGGTGGTGTCAATATACTGCGGTACAAGAAAAGTAGAACTTGCGCCTTTTTAATTGTGTGAGCAATCCAAACTGTGGCTCAATCAGGCTTATTTTAAAATTGAAGAATAATTTTGGCTACCCTGCATTGTTTAGTCTTCCTGTTGTATTGTTTCTCCTGACATCCCTGTTTTTGCAATCGTCCCAACAGCGTTAATTGTATAATAGTAAATGGTGACATCCAACGCTGCAGATTTGAAGTTACGCGAGAATTGAACCATGGGGCCTTGTGTCCATGGAGTGTTTTGTCATTTCACAAGTGCCTGAGGAACTGAAGCATCTTACCAGATGGTATGACACCATCTCTGTCTGGCCTGGTAATGTGGGGAACATTGAGCCTTGTGGGTGAATAATAATCGCTTATTGTCACAAGTAGGCTTCAAATGAAGTTACTGTGAAAAGCCCCTAGTCGCCACATTCCGGCACCTGTTCGGGGAGGCCGGTACAGGAATTGAACCCGTGCTGCTGGCCTTGTTCTGCATTACAAGCCAGCTGTTTAGCCCACTGTGCTCAACCATATTTCTACACATTTGTTGAATCATTACGCACAACGGTGGCATGCTCAACATCAGACTGTGGGACGTTGGCCAGCGATATTTATTTAACCTTTTCAGAAGTGTGAGAGTTGCATTATTACACTTGGAATTGGAATATTGTCCGTAGCTGCCTGCAGCAAAATCGCGTGCCGTTTTGGTTAAGATTTGTTCAAACAAGCTCGAAGAAGTGTAGTTGAGTCTTGTTCACAAAAATAAGTCTTGCCTTCTAATAGGAGTGTGAGTGAGTTGTCCTGCTGCCCTGGATTGTCTTTATATTGCGTAAAGTAGGTCACAGCAAGGCAGGACAATGAATGAAGAAAATGAGTGGAAGAATTATTTATTTATGCGTTACAGGGATCTCAACGAACAAATATTAAGTGAGGCAAAATTCCAACTATTAGCTTTGATTCTGACCTTCTGCGAGGTAGCATTGAATGTTATTCCTGGTAGCCAGTGGCGCTTGAGGAATGTGTTCTGACATGCACTGAATAATTAATTGTTTCGGAATTCAACTTCTTTTTTTCTCTCCAAAGTCGTTTCTAAATGCTCATTGAGCACCGTGGAAATGGCGACATTTGATTCTTTCTGATGTTTAATATCACAACAGGAGAAATCCCTGCAACTGGTTAATTTCACTGCCTACAGTGTTGCTGCAAAGACGAGAGAGTCTGATTGGCCAATGAGCAGGAAGCTACTTAGTGGAGCATGGCAGTGAAACCCCTGTCTAAATCCGTTGTTATTTTTAGAAAGTGATGGCGTATTGTTTTAAGGGAAGCACCTTCTAACTGTGAGCTCTTGCATCTTCAACATTTTAACATTCTTCTCAATGGGCTTTTGCCCTGTAAGGATTGCAAAAGCATTGCTTTGCATAAAGCATAAATGGCTTGGTGAAATTTGAAGTTTATTCATCAAAGATTATGAATGGAGGAGTATTCTAAGGTGCAGTGTATTTTTGAACTCCCCGCATTTATTGTAGCTAACACAGAAAATGGGTTTTATCCAGGTTTTATCTGGAAAGGAGGTCTTAATTTTATAATTAAATTATATTAAATTCTGACATTAAATTGTAATGGTTAAAAGGCTGAAATATTCAAATGATTTGATCGGCTTTTCGATCTGCTTTTGTTGTCGAAGTGATTGCTGTTTTCTGGGGGTGGAATGTTGTTATGGAGGGCAGCTTTGAAATATTACCTTGCCGACTCCACTCTCTTATTGTCCAACCACATCACATCAGCAGGCTTTCCCCCATGAGTTAAAGCATCCCACGCTGCCCTGAGGGATTGCTGCTGATTCATTCTTTTACTTGCATTTCATTCTGTTCGCCTGAAATCTTAATGAGTGCCAGAGCCAGCACTGAGTGGAGGGAGAGAAAGCCAGATGACCACAGGGAATGGGAGGGGAAAGTGAGCAGGAAGCAAAAGCGAACGGATGCTTCAGACAAATTGTGTCACCTTTGCGAAGCTGTGTACCAGGATCTGGTTTCCAAATTATATCTGCGCGACTATGTTAAAAGATTCTCAGTGGTTTAGTACAATTGTTCGGTGCAGTTTTGAGACATGGAGTCATGTCACACCATGTGCATGTATTGGTATATATGATAAAAATGTCTGGCGTACTGACACAGACAGATGCATGCAATTACAGACCCTTTAATGGACCTCCACATTCCTGCTGCAGTCTCAGTATGTGCCTGTGATTTGTCTGATCTTTGATTTCAGAGTTGCGGTTGGTGGATGTTTAATTTTTAATTCAGTTAAGTTAGGATTATATATTTGCCCATTTCTGCCTGCTGTTTTTTCATTCATTTTCCCTTTCTTATAGAAGATAGTTGTTTCTTGTTGTGCGTCCTAGAGCCCAGTGGTAGGTCTGCATGGCAAGGATGGGGTGTCTGCTTTAGGTGGGATTACCTCAGTGTTTCCAGCTTGCCGTTTGTCCATAGATAGCTTCCCAGGTAGTTTAGTTTGTGTGCGTTTTTGTCCCAGCACATGCTGGATGTGGCATGTTTTCTGAGGTTCACCTTCACAGAGTCCTTGAACATTAACCTTGGGCTGTGAGGTAGGTGGAGATTACCTTAGGGATTTTATCGTCAGTCACACGCACTACATGTCTACTCCAGAGGGATCAATAACCAAGGGGCATAGATTTAATTTAGAGGGGATGTGAGGAAAAACGCTTTCACCCAGAGGGCGGTGGGAGTTTGGAACTCACTGCCGAGAAGGGTCGTGGAGGCAGAGACCCTCATAACATTTAAGATGTATTTAGATGCCAAGGTATACAAGGCCATGGACCAAGTGCTAGAAAATGGGATTGGAATAGTTAGGTGGTTTTGACCAGCGCAGACACGAAGGGCCTTTTCTGTGCTGTAGATCTCTATGACTCCATCTGAGCTGGGGTCTAATGTTGCATCCTTCAATTCCATAAGACACAGGAGCAGAATTAGGCCACTCGGCCCATCGAGTCTGCTCCGCCATTCAATCATGGCTGATATTTTCTCATCCCCATTCTCCTGCTTTCTCCCCATAACCCCTAATCCCCTTATTGATCAAGAACCTATCTATCTCTGTCTCAAAGACACTCAGTGATTTGGCCTCCACAGCCTTATACGGCAAAGAGTTCCACAGATTCACCACCCTCTGGCTGAAGAAATTCCTCCTCATCTCTGTTTTAAAGGATCGTCCCTTTAGTCTGAGATGCTGTCCTCTGGTTCTAGTTTTTCCTACAACTGGAAATATCCTCTCCACATCCACTCTATCCTGGCCTCGCAGTATCCTGTACGTTTCAATAAGATCCCCCCTCATCCTTCTAAACTCCAACGAGTACAGACCGAGAGTCCTCAACCGTTCCTCATACGACAAGTTCTTCATTCCAGGGATTATTCTTGTTAACCTCCTCTGGACCTTTTCCAAGCCCAGCACATCCTTCCTTAGATACAGGGCCCAAAACTGCTCACAATACTCCAAATGGGGTCTGACCAGAGCTTTATACAGCCTCAGAAGTACATCCCTGGTCTTGTATGCTAGCCCTCATGCTAATTGTAGCTAATTCCAGACATTAGTGCTCTTTGAAATGCATCTGTGTTGGGCACTGTCCTCCCATTGGGTGCCCATGATGTTTCCAAGGCATCCAGGAACCTGTCCCAACTGCTTAATTGGCAGCCCGTGTCTCACAAGACACACGGGAGGGTAGCTATTGCCACAGCTTTGTACCCAGCACGTTTTGTTGTAAGTTTGATACTTCAATTCCTCCACAGCCTTTTACATAAACAGTCACTTGCTGAGCTTGTTCCGTCACTTCTATGTGCCACGTCAAACCACAAATATAACCAAGTGATTGATCAAGGTAAGCCAGTGGATTTGTAAAACTGAAGTATGAGTGAGAGTATGAGCTGCCTCCAAAATGGTCACATACCTTTACGAGCAGGGCCCTGGGAAGGTGGATCAGATGCCATATGCTCATAGGCTTACCGTGATCAATCACTTGGTTATGTTTGTGGTTTAGGGTGACAACGAGGTGGCAGATAGCATTGACAGAACCAGCTCTGTTTGCTGCACACAATGTTCTGGTCACTTTTTAATCCACTTGTGTGATATTTTTAACGTAATTTTTAAAAATGGTTATGTCCTTTCCAAATTGACACTTGAGAGCAAAATACTGCGAATGCTGCAAATCTGGAATAAAAACAGAAAATGCTGGAAAATCTCAGCAGGTCTGGCAGCATCTGTAGGGAGAGAAACCGAGTTAATGTTTCGAGTCTGAATGACTCTTGAAGACTCTCTCCAGATGCTGCCAAACCTGCTGAGTTTATGCAGCTCTTCCTCTTTTTATTATTGATACTTTTTTTTTTGGTGAAAGGTGCTAGGGGCGTGCCAGAATGTGGGGCTCTGACTCTATATTCCTAACTACCCTGGACACCTCGGATCGCTTTTTGGAAACCAGAAAGACCATTTATTTAGTGCTTTATGATGTTAGGCAGACAGTCCCTCAGCATCGGGATAACTTGCTTCTACTCCAGTTTGATGGGCTCTGAAATAGCTGACAAGTGACCTGCAGGTCTGCCGCATGCAGGGCTGGTGTTGTTTGAAGGGTTGGGGAGACCGATTTTTCGGGAGATTTTTGAGCTCCGTCAGCTGCTTTGACTTTTGTCTCTAAGTTCCTGACAACGTCTCGATGCCTTCGCTGTCTCCCCAGGTGAGACTTCTCCATTTTGATCAGTCACGGTCTCCCATGAGTCGAGGACCATGTTAGACCTCTTCAAGGCTGCTTTGAGGAGATCCCTCGGGTGTTTCCGCTGTCCTTTTGAGAGTTTCCTTGCTGTGACCGAGTTCCAAGTCGAGCAGTTGCTTTGGGAGCCTGGTGTCGGGCATCTCGACATGCCCTGCCCAGTGATGCGCACCTCCACGCTGGACAAGTTGACTTGGGAGAGAATGGATACAGAATTGGCTGGCCGAAAGAAGACAGCGAGTGGTAGTGGATGGAAAGTATTCCGCCTGGAGGTCGGTGACCAGTGGTGTCCCGCAGGGATCTGTTCTGGGACCTCTGCTCTTTGTGATTTTTATAAATGACTTGGATGAGGAAGTGGAAGGGTGGGTTAGTAAGTTTGCAAATGCCACAAAGGTTGGTGGAGTTGTAGATAGTGTTGAGGGCTGTACAGGTTACAACAGGACGTTGACAGGATGCAGAGCTGGGCTGAGAAGTGGCAGATGGAGTTCAACCTAAATAAACGTGATGATTCATTTTGGAAGGTCGAATTTGAATGCTGAATACAGGGTTAAAGGCAGGATTCTTGAAAGTGTGGAGGAACAGAGGGATCTTGTGGTCCATGTACATAGATCCCTCAAAGTTGCCACCCAGGTTGATAAGGTTGTTAAGAAGGCGTATGGTGTGTTGGCTTTCATTAACAGGGGGATTGAGTCAAGAGCTGCGAGGTTTTGCTGCAGCTTTATAAAACCCTGGTTAGACCACATTTGGAATATTGTGTCCAGTTCTGGTCGCCTCATTATAGGAAGGATGTGGATGCTTTGGAGAGGGTACAGAGGAGATTTACCAGGATGCTGTCTGGACTGGAGGGCATGTCTTATGAAGAAAGGTTGAGGGGGCTAGGGCTTTTCTCACTGGAGCGAAGAAGGCAGAGAGGTGACTTGATAGAGGTGTACAAGGTGATGGGAGGCATGGATAGAGTGGATAGCCAGAGACTTTCCCCCAGGGTGGAAATGGCTGTCGCGAGGGGACAGAATGAGGTGATTGGAGGAAGGTATAGGGGAGATGTCAGAGGTAGGTTCTTTACACAGAGAGTGCTGGGTGTGTGGAATGCACTGCCAGCAGAGGTGGTGGAGTCAGAGTCATTAGGGACATTTAAGCGACTCTTAGACAGGCACATGGACAGCAGTAAATTGAAGGGGTGTAGGTTAGGTTGATCTTGGATTAGGATAAATGGTCGGCACAACATCGTGGGCCGAAGGGCCTGTAGTGTTCTATGTTCTATCTCCAACCTCCCTTTAAAGTGGAGCTGAGTCCACAAAAGATCAGCCATGATCTCATTGAATGGTGGAGCAGGCTCGAAGGGCCAGATGGTCTACTCCTGCTCCTTGTTCTTATGTTCCCGTTTCTTCTGAAAAGGCCTTGAATGTGTTATCACCTCCCACATCCTACTTTCCTGGAACTCCATGTTCAAATCCCTCCAATGAGATTTTTACACAGTATGAATAGCCTCATTCAGAGCCACAGATGACATATCATAGAATCATATCATAGAATTTACAGTGGAGGCCATTCGACCCATCGAGTCTGCACCGTCCCTTGGAAAAAGCACCCTACTTAAGCCCATGCCTCCACCCTATCCCCGTAACCCAGTAACCCCATCTGACCTTTTGGACACTAAGGGACAATTCAGCATGGCCAATCCACCTAACCTGCACATCTTTGGATTGTGGGAGGAAACCCACGCACACACGGGGAGGACGTGCAGACTCCGCACAGACAGTCACCCCGAGGCTGGAATTGAACCCGGGTCCCTGGCGCTATGAGGCAGCATTGCTAACCACTGTGCTACCCCTGTGTGACTGGGACAAGATGAACTTTCCCCCCTCGTCCTTCTCTTCCTGTCCGCAGCCTGTGACACAGGTTGGCCACCCCATCCTCCTCCAACACCCTCTCCACTGTTGTCCATCTGGGTGTGACAGCTCCCACCTGCTTCCATTCTTATCTATCTAATCATAGTCCGGGAATCACCGGCAATGGCTTCTCTTCCTGTTCCCGCACCCTTACCTCTGGTGTCCCCCCAAGGATCTATCCCTGACCCCCTCCTGTTTCACATCGACGTGCTGCCCTTCAACATCATCCAAAGACTTGGTGTCAGGTTCCACATCAGTGCTGCCAGCAGCCAGTTCTACCTGACCGCCACCTCTCTCACTGACACAGTCCCGGCCACAAACACTAGCCACTGATTCCATTGCTCTCCCTGGCCACTGAATCCGAGAGTTTTCAACCTGAAGTCCAGTTTGACCCTGAGGTGCACCCTTGGCTCAGGGCAGCTATTGAAACCCTCTTACTTCAATGTTCTCTTGGCCAATCTTCCAGCCTCCATCAACTTGAACTTATCTAAAACACTGCTGCCTGTATCCTAACCTGCACCAAGTCCCATTCACTCATAACTCCTGTGATCACTAGCCTTGGCTTCCAGTCTTGCAACTTTATCTCAATTTTAAAACGTACCTCTTGTCTTCAAGTTCCTGTATGACCTCACCCCTTCCTATCTCTATTACCTCCTCTAGCTCTACTACGTCCAGGATCTCTGTACTTGTCGGTTGTGCACCCCTGATTTTTATCACTCTGCTGCCAGCCCTACCTTCAGCGATCTGGGGCCTTGGGCTCCAGCATTTCTTTCCTCTGCTTCCCACCTGTTTTCTCTTCCTTCCACACCTTACTTAAAACCTACCACTTTGACCATGCTTTTGATTAGCTGTTCTAAAACCCCCTCGTTGCTTGCTGACACTCCTGTGAAGTGCCTAAAAGTGATTTGGGTGTATGTGTTTTTATTGTTCTAAAAAGACAAGCTAGAGACGTTATTCTGACGCCCCTGTATATAATGCTGCTATTATGTACTTATGGTTGGAGAGAGAATTTCCAGCGAGAGAGATTGGCTAAACTGCGTTGTGCCTTTAAAAATATTCCAAAGGATCAATTGTGCTCCTTTAAAGCTTGCAACTCACAACCCGATGTTTTGCTGCTGCTGTGATTGAATCGTTTTTGGATGTTCCTTATAGTCACTATTTCCACTGCTAACTGGGATTGTACATTTTTACATGGGAAAATGTTTTTCTGTCTCACTCGAGGGTTCAATGTGAATGCGTATATGAGAGAAGCTAGCATTTTATCGTGCCTAAATTCCTCTGCAGCTAATAAATGACTTTTTGAAATGTCACTGTTGCCATGTAGTGAAAAGTGGCAACAGATTTGTGCACAGCCAGCTCCCAGAAACAGGGACATAATGGCCAGATAATCCATTGATTTTGGCTTGCGGAGTAACAATTGGCCAAGACACGGGAGAGCTCTCCTGCACTCGATGAGATATTTACATCTACCTGAGAGATTAGGGGCAGCACAGTGGTTAGATTAGGTACAGTGAAAAGTATTGTTCTGCGTGCAGCTCAGACAGATCATTCCGTACATGAAAAGAAAATACATAATAGGGCAAACATATCATACTGTTGGCACTGTGGCTTCACAGCGCCGGAGACCCGGGTTCGATTCCCGGCTTGGGTCAATGTCTGTGCTAAGTCTGCACGTTCTCCCCGTGTCTCCCCTAACCCTAATAATATAGAATTATTATTATTCTATACCTTGGTTTAACATATCATCCAAAACACAGCTCTAACAGTGCAGCATTTTGCTCGGATCTCTGCAGTGGGATGCGGCGAGAGTTAAACGTAGAATGTACAGCATTTGGGGCACCATAGCACTCTGAAAACCCAACTTGTTCACAAAAATCCTGGAAAATAACTCTGGCTTGCCTGTCGTTCCAGTCCCACACTATATGACCAACTGTAATACTTTCAGAGCAAGTAGGAATCTCCGATAAATAATGTCTTGCTACTGTTGCCCCCCTCCCCCCAATAAATTCTTTAAAGAAAATGTACAGCTGTCTTCTTGGCTGCATAACCCCACAGCGAAGATCCTGTAGTGTCTGTGTTGTTTGTATTGAGACCGACCTGAGGTGGTAGTTAGATGGTGCAGTGACATTGTGCCTACGTAACGCAAAGTAATAAATCCATTGTTTTTTTAATCAGCATGAAATTCTGTAATCAGCACACCAGTAGATAGGTATCGAATCATAGAATCCCTACAGTGCAGGAGGAGGCCATTCGGCCCATTGAGTCTGCGCTGATCCTCTGAAAGAGCACCCTTCCTAGGCCCACTCCCTCATCCGATCCCCGCAACCCCACCTAACCATATCTTTGGACACTAAGGGGTAATTAATCATGGCCGATGCACCTAACCTGCACATCTTTGGACTGTGGGAGGAAACCGGAGCACCCGGAGGAAACCCACGTAGACACTGGAAGAACGTGCAAACTCCACATTGACAGTCACCCAAGGCTGGAATTGATCCCTGGCGCTGTGAGGCAGCAGTGCTAATCACTGTGCTACCGTGTTTGGACAGGCCACGTTGGATATGCATGCCCAGTGTTTCGGATTCCTCAAACACTGTTGCAGACATGTGCACAATGGGAAGTGCATAAGGGCAATGGCATTTTGAGTCTCTGAGAAACTATCGTGATCTAACTAGCACGACTGAGCAGTACTGTTGAGTGGGCATCAGCCATACTGGCAATTTAGATGTTGAGAGATATAGTGCCATCTGTTCTACCTGTATTTAGTTTAACAGTCATTCGTTCATTGGAGTTAATAGCCTGGGGTTGTTGGCATCTTGGCATTTTGGCTCTTCATTCTCTTTGATTGCAAGAGCTGCTGTTGTATTGCAATTTGCTCCTCAACTAATAGTCATATTGGCTAAATCTGTAGCACAATCTGTTAAATCCAAAATTAGTCTAGATGAACTGCTTCCAGCAAGTCCACCTTGTAGGTAATCTAATGCTGAACTGGTGGTGGAAGCAGGGACGATAGTGACATTTAAGGGCCATCTTGGCAAACACATGAATAGGATGGGAATAGAGGGATACGGACCCCGGAAGTGTAGAAGATTTTAGTTTAGACGGGCAGCATGGTCGGCACAGGCTTGGAGGGCCGAAGGGTCTGTTCCTGTGCTGTACTTTTCTTTGTTCTTTTCTTTTTCTTTGAGGGAAGAAAGGAATATGTCCAGAACAACCAAAAACTACATGGACAATAGGAAACCAATATAGATTTTGGGTGGACGATGGTTGGCCATTACCTCCTGATTTAATTGCTGAAATTTGCAGTGATTTCTTCATTTCAAAACCGTGACCATGGATGGTCTGGTGAACACTAACTGCATTTCCCTATTTTCCAAAGCAGGGACAAGTGGCTTTCCTATAGGGAGGGAGGATCGAAAAGAGACTGGGCACCTCTGATTCACTTCCGAGAGGTCGTGTTTTCTGGGGGCTGGTGAGCAGTGGGGAGGGAAACTTTGTGCTCATCAAGCTGAGGGATATCAGTACTCCGAGGGCAGAGGTTGATGATAAATTGGTGTTTTCCACCTGCAACAATTAACATCAGAAAACACATCTCCTCGTGCTCTAGTCTAGTGCTCGTCCGTTTCTAATTGTAACCATTTTCGGGCCTCTCGAAATGAGATTGCCAATTAGTCTCAAATTGGAGTGAGCTTTCAACGATAGCCAAATTCCTAGTTAAAAACCGAGAGCAATCTGGGATAGATTCATACCCAAGCCCCGGAAGTGAAAGATCAAAGTGTTGTTAGGTGAATTGGACATTCTGAATTCTCCCTCTGTGTACCCAAACAGGCGCCGGAATGTGGCGACTAGGGGCTTTTCACAGTAACTTCATTGCAGTGTTACTGTAAGCCTACTTGTGACAATAATGATTATTATTAATAACCGATTCTTCCATTTAAAAAAAAAAACACCCTCCTCTGAGGGCATTAGTGGAGGACGGACCGGGAGCAAATCACTTGCCAGCCTCGTAGCCCGGAAAGCATTGTGTGCTGAAGAGGTGTGAACAAAATGGGCGTGAATCAAAATAAGATGAAGGATCAGAGAGTGAACATTTTAATTGCTGCACATTGTAGGTCAGCTGTGTCCCTAATAGAGTCGAAATTCTTCAGTAAACTTAACAGGTCTTCAAGTAAGTCAGAAAACGGTGTTCCTGTTTTTGTATTCCTCGAATCAGTTCCCATTGTACGTTTAAATCTCGGTTGAAAGCGTGACTGAAGAAATGCTTCAGTTGAGGCTTTTCAGTGTTAATTATCCCAACCTGACAATCTCTCTCTGATGTTTTTGAGCAGTTTGTAAATGATGATTTTTCTCTTTCTTTGATCGATTGATTTTTATGTCAAATCCATTTTGTCCATTTACCCCTGTCCAATTTGCTTTGGCCAATAGGGTTTGTTTTTGTTAACTTGTGACACTGATAAAGATGATTGTTATTATCAGTGAGGTCACATAGTTATTGGATCTATTATTGAGTAAATGGGATCACACGTGGAGACAGAGGTGGGCAGCACGAGTAGTTTGCACTGCTGCTTCACAGCTCCAGGGTCCCAGGTTCGATTCCCGGCTTGGGTAACTGTCTGTGTGGAGTTTGCACGTTCTCCCCTCTGCGTGGGTTTCCTCCGGGTGCTCCGGTTTCCTCCAAGTCCCGAAAGATGTGCAGGTTAGGTGGATTGGACATTCTGAATTCTCCCTCTGTGTATCCGAACAGGCGGCGGAATAGAACTATAGAGTCATAGAATTTACAGTGCAGAAGGAGGCCATTCGGCCCATCATGTCTGCACCGGCCCTTCGAAAGAGCACCCTACTTGAGCCCACACCTCCACCCTATTCCTGCAACCCAGTAACCCCAGCTAACCTTTTTTTGGTCACTAAGGGCAATTGATCATGGCCAATCCACCTAACCTGCACATCTTTGAACTGTGGGAGGAAACCAGAGCACCCGGAGGAAACCCACGCAGAAACTGGGTACAAGGGCTGGTTTAGCTCAGTGGGCCAGACAGCTGGTTTGTGATGCAGAACAAGGCGAGCAACGCGGGTTGAATTACCGTACCAGCTTATCCGAACAGGCGCCGGAATGTGGCGACTGGGGGCTTATCACAGTGACTTCATACTTGTGACAATAAAAGATTATTATTATTATTATTACTATAATGTGCAGACTCCGCACAGACAGTGACCCAAGCCAGGAATCGACCTTGGACCCTGGAGCTGTGAAGCAGCAGTGCTAACCACTGTGCTGCCGTGCTGTAACTAGGGGCTTTTCACAGTAACTTCATTGCAATGTTAATGTTTGATTTGATTTGATTTATTGTCACATGTACAGTGAAACGTATTTTTCTGCGGCCGAGGAACGTACACAGTATGTACATAGTAGACTCAGGGAACATTGACAAATGGTACATCGACAAAACAGTGATTGGTTACAGTGCGGAACAGGGGGCCAAACAAAGCAAATACATGAGCAAGAGCAGCATAGGGCGCCGTGAATAGTGCAGGTTGTGTGATGTAAGCCTACTTGTGACAAAGAGTATTCTAAAGATTATTATTCTAGGGAGAGCAGAGATTTTGATCACCTCCATTATATTTAAATCCACTGAAGTACTTTTTATGTTAATTTCTTTTTGCCCCACCTCTCCTGAAGACGCTTTGGTCTAGTTCCCCAAGCATCTCAACCACGTGGCCCTTCTGCGTGCGTGCGTATGTGTGAGCGTATGTGCATGTGTGCGAGAGCCGAGATGGTGAGTGTGACCACTGGTCAGACAGCTCGGCCTGATTCTATTCTCAATCTGAAGTTCTTCATAGACACTTCCAGCAGCAGGGTGCACTGGATAATGATCAAGCGCAAGCATCCTGACATACTCCCTCCTGTGGAAATTTGCAGTAAAATCAAGAATTGCTTGTGGACATTGCAAGCCAGGTCTATCTCCTTTTTTTTCATGATTAGGTCTGAGATGAGCAGCTGATTGGATCCAGTGGCAGGAATGGAATTGTCCACTGAGATTGGCAGACATTGGGGACCATCCTTATCGGACGGAAACAGACGTCTCTGTTCCAGATAATTCCTAGCATCTTAAAAAGCCATGAGCCTCTATTCTACCCTTGCTCAGTGACGGGCTGCGAAGACCAGTGGGAAAGAGGGAAGATAACGATGAAAAAACTGCAAATGCGTCCTCAACCCATTTTCGCAATGGTGTGTGATGTACGAATGTCAAAGCAGTAGGTCACCATTAATCCATTTAAATCAAGCTCCCACAATACAATTGGAGCTTGATTTTAATTTAACAGTTGATACTCAGGAACTTGGGGAAACCTGGCAATAAAAGAGAGTTCCCTGCTCGAGAAGGAGAGTGCCTTTTACAGCACACCTCTCATATGGCATAGAGGAGCAGGAGTGTAATGGCCATTCACTCAGAACCTGCCTCTGCTGATTGCAGACACTTTCTCCCTCTTCTCTTCTCCCCACCGCATTGAGATAGCAGAATGCTTTCAGCTTCAATGGTCTCTCTCTATCTTGTGACCTGGACTGACCATCTCTCGTGCTCTCTCGCTAAATGGCCTGTAGAGTTTCTACCCCATTACAGTGCAGACGCCTGTCCACTCTCCCCCACCCCCATGATGTTTTCTGGGGAAGGGCCTTTGACCGTAGTTGCCAGTTGTCCAGCCTATCAATTTGGTGGGCTGCCTTGGGAAGCAAACAGCGTTACTTTCTGCTAAAATTGGACAGAACCGCTGAATCCCCAGCCTCCCTGACCTTCACACTCACCAGGGTCAGTCCGACAGTTTTCTTTTAGAATTTACAGTGCCTAGGGGGGCCATTCAACCCATCGGGTCCACATCAGCCCTGAGAAAGAGCACCCCACCCAAAGCCCATGCCTCCACCCCATCTCCACAACCCAGTAACTGCACTCCACCTTTTGGACACCAAGGGGAAATTTAGCATGGCCAATCCACCTAACCCGCACATCCTTGGACTGTGGGAGGAAACCGGAGCACCCGGAGGAAAGGTCTTGAGCTGTTGACTCAAACAGGAAAAATTGATGTTAATTTTCAGATTACTTAGATAATACATCTAATGGATTGACTTGAGTTGATGGATATAAAAGTTACCTCCTTCCACGTTGTTGTATGGGAATATAATCAAACTTTCTCCGGTTCGATTTGCATGGGATCTTGGTTAGACCACACGTGCAGTATTGTGGTTTAGTCTTCATATTATGAAAAGGATCTGGAGACACTGGTGTGACGAATGCAGGATTTTAGATATATTGGATGATAAACATTTGACAATTTATGTGTTAAAAGCCTGGGTTAGATTGTGTTTGACTGCAGTAGTGATGTTTTTAAAAGGATCTTGTTTTGCAAGACCAGTTGGATTTTAGGAGCCAGAGATGAAATTGACCAGAGTTAGAAGCTTGGGCTAATGCACTCTTGTTTGATTCTGGGGAGTCCCTGGGGAGTTGATGTGTTTTCGACCTGGGGAGTTGATGTGTTTCCAGCCTGGGGAGTTGATGTGTTTCCAGCCTGGTGAGTTGATGTCATTGCTGGGGGGAGGTAAGGTATTCAGACATTTTGGGAAAGCTTTTGAGTTGAGTTTTGAACTGGCTACCCTGAGACCATAAGTAAAATCTTCTGCTCTCACAGGATGGTTAAAAAGAGATGAATAGTATTTAAAGCAGTGCAGACTTGTCAGAGGACAAGGGGAAAGCTGAAGCAAACCAGTTGAAACAGATTTTTGTAGTTATCCAACCAGAATCTGCAAGAGTTATAACATGAGCCAAATCTGTTCTGGGAAGCAAGTATTACTCTGTGCCATTGGGATGTGGGATGGATTGAGAGCTGTATGTTTTTCCTTCCTTGTTGTTCAATTGGGAATAGAGATAGTAATTAAGGATATTGTATTTACTGTATTTAGTAGAATTGTTTTATGTCGGTCGGAGGTAAATTATTGGAGAGAGTTCTCAGGGACAGGATTTGGAAACAAATGGACTCATTAGCGATAAACAGAATGTTTTTTTGAAGGAGAGGTCGTGCCTCATTAACTTGATCGCATTTTTTGAGGAGTAGACAAAGATGATTGATGAAGGGAGGGCAGTGGATGTTGTTTAAATGGACTTCAGTAAAGCCTTTGACAAATTGCCTCACGGCAGATTGGTACAAAAGGTGAAGTCACGCGGGATCAGAGGTGAGTTGGTAAGATGGACACAGAACTGCCGCGGTCACAGGAGACAAAGGGTAGCAGTAGAAGGGTGTTTTTCTGAATGGAAGATTGTGATAGTGGTGTTCCACAAGGATCTGTGCTGGTGCCTCTGTTGTTTGTAGTATACATAAACGATTTGGAAGAAAATGTAGCTGGTTTGATTAGTAAGTTCGCAGAAGATGTTGAGGATTGTCAGAGGATACAGCAGGACATAGATAGGTTGGAGACTTGGGCAGAGAAATGGCAAATGGAGTTTAATCCAGACAAATGTGAGGTAATGCATTTTGGTAGGTCTAACATAGAGGGGAAATATACAGGAAATGGCAAAATCTTAGGAATATAGAAAGTCAGAGAGATCTGGGCGTGCAGGTCCACAGATCTTTGAAAGTGGCAACACAAGTGGACAAGGTAGTCAAGAAAGCAGACGGAATGCCTGCCTTCATTGGACGGGGCATCGGGTATAAAAACTGGCAAGTCATGCTGCAGTTGGATAGAACCTTGGTACGGCTGTACTTGGAATATTGCGCACAATTCTGGTCGCCACACTACCAGATTGATGTGGAGGCTTTGGAGAGGGTGCAGAGGAGGTTTACCAGGATGTTGCCTGGTCTGGAGGGTGTTAGCTATGTGGAGAAGCTGAATAGACTCGGACTGTTTTCATCAGAAAGATGGAGGTTAAGGGGTGACCTGATCGAGGTCTACAAGATTATGAGGGGCATGGATAGAGTGGATGGGCAGGCACTCTTTCCCAAGGTGGAGAGGTCAGTCACAGGGGGCATAGGTTTAAGGTCCATGGGGCAAAGTTTAGAGGAGATATGCGAGGCAGGTTTTTTACACAGAGGGTGGTGAGTGCCTGGAACGCGTTGCCAGGGGAGGTTGTGGAAGCAGATACATTAACGGCGTTCAAAAGGCATCTTGACAAACACATGGATAGGATGGGTATAGAGGGATACGGCACAAGGAAGGGCTGAGGGTTTTGGCAAAGATTGGTATCATGACCAGTACAAGCTTGGCGGGCCGAAGGGCCTGATCCTGTCCTGTATTGTTCTTTGGGGTGATTGTATGCTATTTTTGGGTGTGAGGTTAAAGATTTAATACCATATTCGTAATATTTTGATTTAAAAATACCATATTCCTAATTCTTTGTGCAATCACTCCTGGAGCGAAGTATTCTTTCCTCATAGCCTTCTAAAATAGACAAAAGTATTGGGATTTTGGCCAGAATTCTAGCTACTGTTGGGGTCGGGTCTGGGATCATAATAACGTTCGGGGCTCTTTCCCAGCATCTTAAGTCTAATTCCTCGTTTGACTTGTGATTATTGAACTTAAAGACAGTGAATGTGCGGGGAACCATTGTATTCTTTCAGGTTTTGATGTTTAAATGGGGAGTGACTGGAGAGGCTTTCAATTGCAAAATTTTTACTGTGTGTAGAGATTACTCGGGATGGCTTACAAAGGGAGACTGAAACAAAACTTTTGGGTTTGACGGAGAAGATGCAGTTAATCTTATCTAAAGGGGTGAGGAAGGTGGAGATAATACAAATAACAAAGAAAAGTACAGCACAGGAACAGGCCCTTCAGCCCTCCAAGCCTGCGCCAACCATGCTGCCATCTAATCTAAAATCTTCTACACTTCCGGGGTCCGTATCCCTCTATTCCCATCCTATTCATGTATTTGTCAAGATGCGCCTTAAACGTCACTATCATCCCTGCTTCCACCCCCTCCTCCGGCAGCGAGTTACAGGCACCCACTACCCTCTGTGTAATAAAAAAAAACTTGCCTCGTACATCTCTAAACCTTGCCCCTCGCACCTTAAACCTATGCCCCCCAGTAATTGACCCCTCTATCCTGGGGAAAAGCCGCTGACTATCCACTCTGTCTATGCCCCTCATAATTTTGTAGACCTCTATCAGGTCGCCCCTCAACCTCCGTCGTTCCAGTGAGAACAAATCAAGGTTATTCAACCTCTCCTCATAGTCTGCGCGTTCTCCCCTTGTGTGCATGGGTTTCCTCCGGGTGCTCCGTTTTCCCCCCACAGTCCAAAGACGTGCAGGTTAGGTGGATTGGCCATGATAAATTGCCCTTAGTGACCAAAAAGGTCAGGAGGGGCTATTGGGTTATGGGGATAGGGTGGAAGTGAGGGCTTAAGTGGGTCGGTGCAGACTCGATGGGCCGAATGACCTGCTTCTGCACTGTATGGTCTAATGCCCTCCATACCAGGCAACATCCTGGTAAATCTCTTCTGCACCCTCTCTAAAGCCTCCACATCCTTCTGGTTGTGTGGCGACCAGAATTGAACACTGTACTCCAAGTGTGGCCTGACTAAGGTTCTATACAGCTGCAACATGACTTGCCAATTCTTATACTCAAATGCCCTGGCCAATGAAGGCAAGCATGCCTTATGCCTTCTTGACTACCTTCTCCACCTGTGTTGCCCCTTTCAGTGACCTGCGGACCTGTACACCAAGATCTCATTAAAAATAATGTATTATTGAGGAAATGGAGACCATTACATATCCAAGCAGATGTGAAATGGCCAGTGGTTCATCAAGCGGCACGGTGGTTCAGCGGTTAGCACTCCTGCTTCACAGCTCCAGGGTTCAATTCTGGCCTTGGGTCACTGTCTGTGCGGAGTCTGCACGTTCTCCCAGTGTCTGTGTGGGTTTCCTCCGGGTGCTCCGGTTTCCTCCCACAGTCCAAAGATGTGCAGGTTAGGTGGATTGGCCATGCTAAATTGCCCTTAGTGTCCAAAAGATTAGGTGATGTTACGAGGTTATGGGGATAGGGTGGAGGCGTGGGCTTAAGTAGGGTGCTCTTTCCAAGGATTGGTGCCGACTCGATGGGCTGAATGGCCTCCTTCTGCACTGTATATTCTATGATTCTATGGTGGTATTACCGGTGGGTTATAGAAAGGAGGTTTTGTGGGTAGCACATGAGAATCCCATCCGGGGTCATTTAGGAGTAAGGAAAACCCGAGCAAAAATAATTTTATTGGCCTGGACTGCATAAGGATGGAGTTGAATTTTGCCATCCATGTCACACATGTCAGGTAATAGGGAAACCTCAAACGATAATCAAACCGGCACCTTTAATATCCTTTCCAGTATTTGAAGAACCTTTTACGAGGGTCCTAATTGATTGGATGGGACCCCTGGCAAAAGCCAGAAGTGGGAATCCGTATCTGTTGACCATAATTGACGTGGTTATGAGATTTCCGAAGGCCATTTCATTGAGAAACATTCCATCCAAGAGGGTTGGAGAGCACTTAACTCAATTTGTTACCACATACTGACGAGCGAAAAAAATTCAATCAGATCAGGGATCCAATTTTATTTTGAAATTATTCAAGGACGTTATGGATAGCTTAGGAATAAAGCAATTTAACTCTATGGCGTATTGAATGGAATAACAAAGGGCATTAGAAAGATGGTATCAAACTCTAAAGGCTATTTTGAGGGCCTAGAGTCAGGGTTATCCAGAGGATTGGGATGAAGGAATTCCATTTGTACTATTTGCAATTAGGGATGCACCTAATGAATCAAGTAAATTGATTTCAAATTGATTTTTGGTCATTAGATGCTGGGACCATTTAAATTAATCGGAACTAACAGTCCAAAGCTGTGCAGGTTAGGTTGATTGGCCACACTGAATTTCCCCTTCATGTCCAAAAGGTTAGATGGGGTTACGGGGATATGGCAGGGACGTAGGCCCAGGAAGGGTGATCTTTCAGAGGGTCGGTGCAGACTCGATGGACTAAATGGCTTCCCTCCCCATTTTAGGGTATACAAGCTCAATTCACTAAAGTTGGCATAGGTTCAAAAGAAGATTGAAAGCATGCTTAAGAATGATATAATCAAAGTGAGTTACAGCAATTGGAGCTCACCTATTGTGATGGTACCAAAACCGGATAGAACACAACGATTGTGCATCGACTATAGAAAGTTCAACACAGTTATGAAGTCAGATCCGTACTCTATACCTCATTTGGAAGGTGGTTGAAAAGGTGGGACAAGTAAATTTTATTACCAAACTTGACTTACTTAAAGGATATTGGCAATTTCCCCTATCAGACATGGCAAAGGAAGTTTTGGCTTTTGTGACGCCAAGTGGTCTATCAATTTAACGTCATGCCGTTTGGAATGAAGAATGCACCAGTAACATTCCAAAGACTAACTAACAAGATCAGCCCAGGACTAGACAATTGTGCCGTGTACATTGACGATTTGATGGTGTTCAGTCAAATGTGGAAGGAGCGTTTGGAAGATTTAAAGGAATTATTTGATTGACTACAGGAAGCTGGATTAGTGGTAAATTTGGCTCGAATTGAATTTGTGGAAGCTCAGGTCACATTCTTAGGCCATACAATTGGACATGGTCCAATGGCCCCACGGAATGTGAAAACGGAAGTTATTCGAGAGTTTTGAATACCATCAACGAGGAGAGAAGTTCTGCAATTTCTGGACAGGGGTGGTTTCTATCGGAAATCCGTGCCACATTTCAGCAGCGTGACTGCTCCACTGACTGAACTTTAGAAAAAGCACAAGATATTTCAGTGGACATCAGAATGTCAGGAGGCATTTGATAATCTGAAATCTGTGTTAACCACCGCACCCAGTGTTGATGACACATAGATACATAGAAGATAGGAGCAGGAGGAGGCCTTTTGGCCCTTCGAGCCTGCTCCACCATTGATCACGATCATGGCTGATCATCCAACTCAATAGCCTAATCCTGCTTTATCCCCATAGCCTTTGATGCCATTCTCCCCAAGTGCTATATCCAGCCGCCTCTTGAATATATTCAAAGCTTTAGCATCAACTACTTCCTGTGCTAATGAATTCCACAGGCTCACCACTCTTTGTGTGAAGAAGTGTCTCCTTATGCCAAACAATCTAAGGTGGCAGTTTATGCGAGTGATGTGGGTGTTGTTGCTGTCCTGTTGCAGGAAGGTGACTAAAGATTCGAAAGGGTTATTTTTCTCTGAAACTAAATACTCATCAAAAGAAATATTAGCCCATCGGGAAGGAGACATTAAGTTTGGTATTGTCGTTTATGTTGGTAACAATTCGGCCAAGACAAATGTATGTACAGACCACAATCCAAGAAAGTTTTTGGACAAGTTTAAAAATCAAAATGAAAGAAGACTGTCTGTTGAGATCGAGTTAATTGCTGAAACTTTTTAAATTTAAATTTCTATATGTGACCGGAAGAGAAAATGTGATTGCCGATACTTTATCACGACTATGAAGTGAGAAGACTGAAACGTTTGAAGGTGGAAAAGATTGACATGGACTACACTACATGTTTTCGCTTGCATGTTTAAACATGTAAAATTATATGCATCTTATAGAATTTAAGTTCTGTTTAATCATGAGAAATGCTTAGAATTTAAAGGCTTTAGGAAAAATGAAGCCATCTGTTTATTATTGCTGGTTTTTTTTTGTAAGGGGGGAGGTGTGATGAATGCAGGATTTTCGATATGTTGGATGATAAACTTTTGGCAATTTAAGGGTTAAAAGGTGGGTTAGAGTGTGTTTGACTGCAGTAGTCATGTTTTTAAAAGAATCTTGTTTTGCAAGACCAGGAGCCAGAGGTGGAATTGACCGGAGTAACAGCCTGGGCGAATGCACTGTTGTTTGATTCGGTGGGGCCCCTGGAGAGTCGATATATTTTCAGCCTGAGGAGTTTATTTGTTTTCAGCTTGGGGAGAATTTGTTTTCAACTTGGGGAGATCCATTGCTGGGTGGAGCGAAGGTATTCAGACGTTTTGAGAAAGCTTTTGAGTTGAGTTTTGATCTGGTTGCCCTTTAGGCCACAAGCTCTCACATTAGCATATTAAAAAAAAAGATTAATAACACTTAAAGCAGTGCAGACTTGTCTGAGGACAAGGGGAAAGCTGAAACAAACCAGTTGAAACAGCTTTTTGAAAACATCCAGCCAGAGTCTGCAGGGGTTCTGACAGGAACCAAACCTATTCTGGAACGCCAGTATTACTCTGTGCTATTGGGATGTGGGATGGATCGATGTATGTTTTCCTTTCTTGCTCAATTGGGAATAGAGACAGTAATTAAGGGTATTGTATTTACTGTATTCAGTAGTTTTGATCAAAGGATAAGCTATTTTTGGGTGTGAGGTTAAAGATTTTAAGACAATATTCGTAATATTTTGTTTTAAAAATACCAAATTCCCATTTCTTTGTGCAATCACTCCTGGAGCAAAGTATTCTTTCCTCATAGCCTTATAAAATTAACTAAAATATTGGGGTTTCGGTCCAGTATCCTAGTCACTGTTAGGGTCTGGTCTTTGATTGTCATACTGCAAAAGTGCAAAGGTGATTTACAAAGATGGTGGGTAGCGGATCCCAAGAAAAGGAATTTTGGAGCAGCTTGTGACAGAGCCGTCGAGGGAACAGGCAATTCTGGATTTGGTGATGTTTAATGAGGCAGACTTGATTAGGGAACTTGAGGTGAAGGAACCCTTAAGGAGCAGTGACCACAATATGATAGAATTTACCCTGCAGTTTGAGAGGGAGAAGCTGCAATCAGATGGAACGGTATTACAATTAAATAAGGGTAACTACAAAGACATGAGGGAGGAGCTGGCCAGAGTAGATTGGAGAAGGAGCCTAGCAGGGAAGACAGTGGAACAGCAATGGCAGGAGTTTTTGGGGGTTATTCGGGTGGCACAGCAGAAATTCATCCCAAGGAGGAGGAAACATGCTAAGGGCAGGACAAGGCATCCATGGCTGACGAGGGATGTCAAGGACAGCATAAAGGCTAAAGAAAAAGCATACAAAGTGGCGAGGATTAGTGGGATGCCAGAGGATTGTGAAGTCTTTAAAAGTGATCAGAGGACAACTAAAAAAGCAATAAGGGGGAGAAGAT
Organism: Scyliorhinus canicula; assembly: GCF_902713615.1. Classification (NCBI taxonomy): domain Eukaryota; kingdom Metazoa; phylum Chordata; class Chondrichthyes; order Carcharhiniformes; family Scyliorhinidae; genus Scyliorhinus; species Scyliorhinus canicula. Next base: position 9,110,446 of record NC_052173.1, on the reverse strand, counting down.
GAAATATGAGTGCTAGCTAGTAATATAAAAGAAGATTGCTGAATTCTTTTTCAAGATATAAAAGGTAAGAGAGAAACAAGAATATACATTGGACCACTGGAAAATGTGGCTGGAGAAGTAGTAACAGGAACAAAGAGATTAGCAGAGGAACTGAATAGTTAGTTTGCATCAGTCTTCACGGTGGAAGACACCAGTGGCACACCAGAACCTCTGACAGTCAGGGGGCAGAGGTGAGTGAAGTGGCCATCACTAAGGAGAAGGTTCTGGGGAAACTGAAAAGGTCTGAAGGTGGATAAATCTCGTGGACCAGGGTTCTGATGGAGATAGCTGAGATTGCAGAGGCATTGGTGGTGATTTTTCAGGAATCCCTGGAGGCAGGGAGGGTCCCAGAGGACTGGAAAATGGCTTATGTAATACAACTGTTTAAGAAGGGAGGGAGGCAAAAGATGGGAAATTATAGGCCAGTTAGCTTGACTTCGGTCATTGGTAAGAGTTTAGAGTCTATTATTAAAGATGAGATTGTGGAGTACTTAGAAGTGCATGGTAAAATAGGACTGAGTCAGCACGGCTTCGTCAAGGGGAGGTCATGTCTGACAAATCTGTCAGAATTCTTTGAGGTGATAACAAGGAAGTTAGACAAAGGCGAACCAGTGGATGTGATCTATTTGGATTTCAAGAAGACCTTTGACAAGGTGCTGTACAGGAGGCTGCTACATAAGATGAGCCCATGGTGTTATGGGCAAGGTACTGGCATGGATAGAGGATTGGCTGACTGGCAGGAAGTGGATTGGGAATCAATGGGTCCTTTTCAGAATGGCAGGCAGTGAGTAGTGGGGTATCGCAGGGTTCAGTGCTGGGACCCCAGCTGTTCACAATATACATTAATGATTTGGACGAAGGAATTGCAATATCTCCAAATTTGCAGATGACACTAAGCTGGGTGGCAGTGTGTGCTGTGAGGAGGATGCAAAGAGGCTGCAGGGTGACTTGGGCAGGCTGGCAGAATGGGCAAATACTTGGCAAATGCAATGTAATGTGGGTAAATGTGAGGTTACCCACTTTGGTGGCAAAAACAGGAAGGCAGTTTATTATCTGAATGTGGCAGTTTAGGAAAAGGGGAAGTGCGAGACCTGGGTGTCATGGTGGAACAGTCGCTGAAGGTTGGCATTCGGTTACAGCAGGCAGTGAGGAAAGCTAATAGCATGCTGGCAAGAGGATTTGAGTATAGGTGTAGGGATGTCTTGCTGAAGTTATACAGGGCCTTGGTGAGGCTACATCTTGAGTATTGTGTGCAGTTTTGGTCCCCTAGTTTGAGGAAGGACATTCTTGCTATTGAGGGTGTCCAGCGAAGGTTCACCAGACTAACTCCCGGGATGGCAGGACTGACATATGAAGAAAGACTGGATCGACTGGGCTTGTACTGACTGGAGTTCAGAAGAATGAGGGGGGATCTCAAGTCCCGAAAGATGTGTTTTTAGGTGAATTGGACATTCTGAATTCTCCCTCTGTGACCCGAACAGGCGCCGGAATGTGGCGACTAGGGGCTTTTCACAGTAACTTCATTGCGGTGTTAATGTAAGCCTATTTGTTATTATTCATGCAATATTTCTTTTTTCAAATAAGGAGAGCAAAACTGTACCCAGTACTCCAAATGTGGTCTCACCAAGGCCCTGTAAACCTGCATTAAACATCTCTACTTTTATATTCCATTCCCCTTGCAATAAGTAACCATTCGCCTTCCTAACCACTTGCTCTCCTTGTTATCTTGTCCTGATTCATGTACGAGGTCACCCAGAGTTCTGTAACCCCTCTCCATTGAAATAATATTCTGTTTTTCTATTCTTCCTGCCCAAATGGACAAGTTCACATTTTCCCCTATTATACTCTGCCAATTCTTTGCCCATTTATTTCACCTGTCTGTATTCCTGTGTAGAATCTCTACCTCCTTTCCAACCTATCTTGGTGTTATCGGCAAATTTAGCTACCGCGTTTTTGTCCCTTCATCTGAATCAATGATATAGATTGTAAATAGTTGAGGCCCCAACGTTGATCTCTGTGGCATTTTGCTAGTTGCATCTTGCCAACCCGAAAATGACCCATTTATCCCTGCTCTCTACTTCTTGTTAGCTAACCAATCCTTCATCCAGGCTAATCTGTTACCCCCTGCACCATGTTCTTGTTTGGTAACTTTTAGAACATAGAACAGTACAGCACAGAACAGGCCCTTCGGCCCTCAATGTTGTGCCGAGCCATGATCACCCTACTCAAACCCACGTATCCACCCTATACCCGTAACCCAACAACCCCCCCCTTAACCTTACTTTTATTAGGACACTACGGGCAATTTAGCACGGCCAATCCACCTAACCCGCACATCTTTGGACTGTGGGAGGAAACCGGAGCACCCGGAGGAAACCCACGCACACAGGGGGAGGACGTGCAGACTCCACACAGACAGTGACCCAGCCGGGAATCGAACCTGGGACCCTGGAGCTGTGAAGCATTTATGCTAACCACCATGCTACCCTGCTGCCCCGTGGCTTTGATGTGGCATCTTATCAAATGCCTTTTGGAAATCCAAGAACATTACATCTACAGGTTCTCCTTTATCCACCTACTTGTTACTTCCTCTAAGAACTCCAATGAATTAGTTAGACTTGAGTATTGCTAAAAAAATACATTTTGTCAAAGCTTTTTATCTTGCGCTCATCAGGAAAATTGCAAAAATATCAATGTCAGGTGAAACGACACCTTTATACTGTACGAGACTTGCAAAGGATCAATACTAGCTTTAGTTACTCTTTTCCTATTTAAATACTTTCAGAAACTCTTACTATCTGTTTTTTTTATATCAAAGAACAAAGTACAGCACAGGAACAGACCCGTCGCCCCCCAAGCCTGTTCCGATCATGATGCTCGAACTTAAAAAACCTTCTGCCCTTACTCGGTCCGTATCCCTCTATTTGGGCAGCACGGTAGCATTGTGGATAGCACAATTACTTCACAGCTCCAGGGTCCCAGGTTCGATTCCGGCTTGGGTCACTGTCTGTGTGGAGTTTGCACGTTCTCCCCGTGTCTGCGTGGGTTTCCTCCGGGTGCTCTGGTTTCCTCCCACAGTCCAAAGATGTGCAGGTTAGGTGGATTGGCCATGATAAATTGCCCTTAGTGTCCAAAATTGCCCTTAGTGTTGGGTGGGGTTACTGAGTTATGGGGATAGGGTGGAGGTGTTGACCTTGGGTAGGATGCTCTTTCCAAGAGCTGGTGCAGACTCGATGGACCGAATGGCCTCCTTCTGCACTGTAAATTCTATGATTTCCTCCCTATCCATGTACTCATCCAGATACCTCTTAAATGTTGCTAATGTGCTGCTTCCACCACATCCTCTGGCAGCACGTTCTAGGCGCCCACCACTCTCTGCGTGAAAAACGTACCCCGCAAATCTCCCTTCAGCGTTCCCCCACGCACCCTGAACCTGCGCCCCCTAGTAATTGACACTTCCACCCTTGGAAAAAGCCTCTAACCACCCTGCCTATGCCTCTCATAATTTTGTAGACCTCGATCAGGTATCTCCTCAGTCTCCATCTTTCCAGTGAAAACCATCCTCGTTCATTCAACCTCTCCTCACAGCCAACACCCTCGAGAACAGGCAACGTCTTGGGGAACCTTGTTTGCACTCTCTCCAAAGCTTCCACACCCTTCTGATAATGTGGTGACCAGAACTGCACGCAATACTCCAAATATGGCCGAACCAAGGTTTTGGAGACCACTAGCTATCTTTCGCTCCTACTCTATTCCGCTTTATTATTGTTTTATCAATTCTTTGCTGTTTTTAAAATTCTGGCCAATCTTCTAAATCTTCAATCTTCTGACCTACCACTAATTGTTGCAGATTTCTACACTATTTCTTTCAATTTGATGCACCCTTCTTTATTTAGCCATGGAGTGTGCGTCCTTCTCAAAGAGTCTTATTAATGGGATAAATTATTGCTAAGAGTTATTAAATATCTGAAAATCTGCCATCGCATCTCCACTGTTCTACCTTTTAACCTAGTTTCCCAGTTCACTTTAGTTAGCTCTGCCTTCACACCCTTATAATGACCTTTTGTTTCAGACACTAGTCTTAGACCCATGCTTCACCCCTTCAACCGAACATGAAATGCCATCATATTCTGATCGCTGTTACCTAAAGGCTCCTTTTCTATGAGGTAATTGATTAATCCTCTCTTATTTGCTCATTACCACGTCTATAATAGCCTGCTCCCTGGTTGGCTCTGGGCTGTACTGTTCTAAGAAATTGCCCCCTACACAATGAATGAACTGATTTTCCAGACAATGTTTGCCAATCTGATTTGTCCAATCTACATGTAGATTAAAATGACCTCTATTTAGTTTAAAGCCTTCCCTCCAGCCCTAGTTATATGATTCGCCAGGACCTTGGTCCCAGAACAGTTCAGCTGAAGGCCTACCCAGTGGAACAGCTCCCTCTTTCCCCAGTACTGGTGCTAGTGCCCCATGAATCAAACTCCATTTCTCCCACACCAGTCCTTCAGATGCACACTCGTCTCTCTGATCTTTAAACACCCAATGCCAATTCACTCGTTGCTCAGGTAATAATCCAGAGATGATCATCGTTTGAGGTTATGCTTTTTAATTTCGCCCCTAGAACATAGAACAGTACAGCACAGAACAGGCCCTTCGGCCCTCAATGTTGTGCCGAGCCATGATCACCCTACTCAAACCCAAGTATCCACCCTATAGCCGTAACCCAACAACTCCCCCCCCTTAACTTTACATTTATTAGGACACTACGGGCAATTTAGCATGGCCAATCCACCTAACCCGCACATCTTTGGACTGTGGGAGGAAACCGGAGCACCCGGAGGAAACCCACGCACACAGGGGGAGGACGTGCAGACTCCACACAGACAGTGACCCAGCCGGGAATCGAACCTGGGACCCTGGAGCTGTGAAGCATTTATGCTAACCACCATGCTACCCTGCTGCCCTTGGTCCCAGAACAGTTCAGCTGAAGGCCTACCCAATAGCTGCTCATAAACCCCACGCAGAACCTTTTTTCTAGTCCTATCTGTGTAATTGGTACTGACTTGGACCACGGCCACTGGATTCTCCTCCTCTCTCTCCTTCCCAGTCCATAGCATTCCAGCCCCAAGCCGAATCCTGGCACCGTGCAGGCAACAGCCGCCAGGGCTGTCACTTTCGGCTGCAGAAAACTGTCTATCCCTCTGACCACACTTTACCACTACATTCCTGTTAACTCCCCTCATTTGAATAGCTTTTTGTACTGAATCTTATAAAGCCAATTACAAAGATAAGAGGGGAGAACTAAATAAAGTTAGCTGGTAGATAAAGTGTTCAATTCAATAGTGTTCAATTCTGGTTGCCACACTACCAGAAGGATGTGGAGGCTTTGGAGAGGGTGCAGAAGAGATTTACCAGGATGTTGCCTGGTATGGAGGGCATTAGCTATGAGGAGAGGTTGGATAAACATGGATTGTTCTCACTGGAACGACGGAGGTTGAGGGACAACCTAATAGTGGTCTACAAAATCATGGGGCATGGACAGATTGGATATTAAGAAACTTTTTCCCAGGGTGGTAGTCAATTACTAGGGGACAAAGGTTTAAGGTGTGAGGGGCAAGGTTTAGAGGAGATGTACGAGGCATGTTTTTTACACAGAGGGTAGTGGGTGCCTGGAACTCGCTGCCGGAGGAGGTGGTGGAAGTTGGGGCGATAGTGACGTTTAAGGGGCATCTTGACAAATACATGAATCGGATGGGAATAGAGGGATATGGACCCCGGAAGTGGAGAAGGTTTTAGTTCAGACGGGCAGCATGGTTGGCACAGGCTTGGAGGGCCGAAGGGCCTGTTCCTGTGCTGTACTTTTCTTTGTTTGTTTGTATGATGCCATGGTCATCAACTCCGCAGCTTGATATGGGGAGTGGGCAGGAAAGTGGGGTTTAAGCCCAAATCTAGCCATGACCATATTGCATGGTGGAGCAGGCTCAGCGGGGTAAATCTGCTCCTATTTATTTTGGTCATAAAAGACTCTCAAACTGCTGATTTAAGGACAGCTTAGCTAACTGAATTTGACCGAGGGTCACCCAGACCGGAAACGTTCGCTCCCTTCTCTCTCCCCAGATGCTGTCAAACCTCCTGAGATTGTCCAGCATTTTCTGTTTCGGTTTCCGATTCCAGCATCCGCAGTAATTTGCTTTGAGTTAACGGAATTGTTGAGGGTATTCTCCACTGCTTATCTTCATAGGGTCACGGTTGTTTTCTTTGAACTGCTGCGCTGAGTTTGTTTTAAAGTTAATCGTTATCTGAAGGAAAACTGTAACACCGACACAGGGATCAATCCATGTAACGGAGGGAGTTCTTGAGGGAGGCCTGCCCCTTCTGCTTTATCCCTTTGAGATATTAGGGCATTGTGGAAATATGATTAGCAACCCTCGAACAACGGAGGACACTATAAACCAAGAGAGAAGGAAAACGACAATGACCCCCTCCAATTTCTTTCACTGGTTTAAACCTGACAATGAAGTTGTCTCTTGCTCCTTGTCAAGCTGTGCTGGTGTCCCCGTTGGGAAATGCAATCCCAAACTGCCCATAAGTAACAGCAGCAACAGCTGATGTCAGTCCAGTAGTGTTCCTGTTTCAAACAGAAAGACCTTGTTCCTTTATCTAAGCTGTCTCTGATCTGACCTGACCTTCCTTTCAGTTCTGTGTCTGGCGTAAGAGTCAAGAAGCTTAGCAAATGCCCAGTGATGTACAGAGAGTGGAACCTTTAGAAAGCCACACACCTTGTGCAATAGGACCCATGTCATTTCATTGAAGAGCACATGTGCGTACTTTATATCTTTATAATGTGAGATTAGTGTGGGCATTGAATGTAGGAGTGGTTATTGCGCTGTAAAACACTTTTAATTTTCAATGGCAGACATAAAGTTATAGAATCTTTGGACACTAAGGGACAATTTAACATGGGCAATCCACCTAACCTGTACATCTTTGGACACTAAGGGACAATTTATCATGGCCAATCCACCTAACCTGCACATCTTTGGACACTAAGGGACAATTTAGCACGGCCAATCCACCTAACCTGCACATCTTTGGACACTAAGGGACAATTTAACACGGCCCATCCACCTAACCTGTACATCTTTGGACACTAAGGGACAATTTAGCATGGCCAATCCACGTAACCTGCACATCTTTGGACTGTGGGTGGAAACCGGAGCACCCAGAGGAAACCCACGCAGACACGGGGAGAGCATGCAGACTCCGCACAGACAGTGACCCAAAGGTGGAATTGAATCCGAGTCCCTGGTGTTGTGAGGCAACAGTGCTAACCACTGTCGCTGAAGCAGGTGGGGAGGTAGCATTTGCTGAATCCTGATATCCTGTGGCTTAAATCCATTCTAAACTGTATTTGGTGTGGAGAAATGCTATTGTCGTTCTCAGGATTAAGCACAGGAGAGATGTTGACACCTCCCCATCAAACGTCGAAATAGAATCCATTTTGTCGTGCTAACAAGTGCAGCAGCTAGCATTCGTGTGCCTCTCTGCCTTGGTTCAATGTAGCTGGCATAGGCTGGGGCATCTTGTCTGAAATGCTCGGTGGAATATACTTGTCAGAAATGCAGCATAGGGCTTTCCTGTTTTTGTATTTGTGGGTGCATCACTCAAAGAACAATACAGGACAGGAACAGGCCCTTCGGCCCTCCAAGCCTGCACCGGCCATGATACCAATCTTTGCCAAAACCCTCAGCCCTTCCTTGTGTTGTATCCCTCTATACCCGTCCTATCCATGTGTTTGTCAAGATGCCTTTTGAACGCCGTTAATGTATCTGCTTCCACAACCTCCCCTGGCAACGCGTTCCAGGCACTCACCACCCTCTGTGTAAAAAAACCTGCCTCGCACATCTCCTCTAAACTTTGCCCCACGGACCTTAAACCTATGCCCCCTGTGACTGACCCCTCCACCCTGGGAAAGAGTGCCTGCCCATCCAATCTATCCATGCCCCTTATAACTTTGTAGACCTCTATCAGGTCACCCCTCAACCTCCGTCTTTCTATTGAAAACAGTCCGAGTCTATTCAGGCTCTCCACATAGCTAACACCCTCCAGACCAGGCAACATCCTAGTAAACCTCCTCTGCATCCTCTCCAAAGCCTCCACATCCTTCTGGTAGTGTGGTGACCAGAATTGTGCGCAATATTCCAAGTACAGCCTTACCAAGGTTCTATCCAACTGCAGCATGACTTGCCCAGATTGAATGCCCCCATCACCAATGCATCCTGCCCTGCTCTCCATCTTCACAGTCTCTTGTGGTGAAATACAGCATGTCTGTACATAACTTTGCAACTAACTGTACAATTGGAGTAAATTGTCCCTCATTCTGTTCTCCACTGAATATTCTGACAGCATCAAGATTGGTGGCTTCCAGATAGCCAATAATGACGCTAGCTGAAACCAACTGCTACCACAGCCAGCTGACTATACTGGACGCTTTAATAGCCACCACACAGACTTGAACTACCAAGAGGTGAATGCGGATGGTGAAAAATTTGCAAACCGGACCTCCGAGCTTGATCTTGCTGTCATCCATGATGCCAGGCTGCGAATTGGAGATGTGACTATTCTCCTGATTTGTGCTGGGTCTGATTTCAATATGTCTTTCAGGCCGTTGTGTTGGCTGATGGGAACTCCACTGCAGTAATTCATGAATTTCAGCTCTTCATCTACCATCTACGTCAATTGTTACTGAAGCTGTGTGGGTGTGAATGAAATCCTCAGACTCTCAGTAGGAGGATCACATCTCACATTGAAATAGCTTCTCTTAGCAGTTTCAAAATGAAAGCTTTGTTCTCCCCGGTACAATTCTTCAAGGTAGCTCAGGCCAAAAACCCACACAGGACATACAAAGCACAAATGACTCAGTCTGCACTGTTTTATTTTTGATGAGCTTTCATTAAATTCTGAAATTAGAGACACCAGATGAAATGACATATAATGTGGTTGCAACCTGTACATTTTTCTGAGATCAGAAGCATTTGTGTTCTTTCTCCCTAGATAGCGAGACCCTATCCTGTATCTAATAAACACACAGTTCTTAAACCAAGGCCTTAAACCGTTGGACTTTAACTTTCCAAGGAAGTTTCAAATGCAGTTTTGAGGAATTTTCTACTTTCTGCAGTCCATAGAATTCCTACAGTGCAGAAGGAGGCCATTTGGCCCATCGAGTCTTCGCTGACCTTATGAAAGAGCACCCTACCCAGGCCCACCTCCCCCGTCCTATCCATGTAAACAAACCTAACCTGGCGTCTTTGGACACTAAGGGACAATTTATCATGGCCAATCCACCTAACCTGCACATCTTTGGACACGAAGGGACAATTTAACACGGTCAATCCACCTAACCTGCACATCTTTGGACACTAAGGGACAATTTATCATGGCCAATCCACCTAACCTGTACATCTTTGGACACGAAGGGACAATTTAACATGGCCAATCCACCTCACAATAGAACATAGAGCATTACAGCGCAGTACAGGCCCTTCGGCCCTCGATGTTGCGCCGACCTGTGAAACCAATCTAAAGCCAATCTGCACTATTCCCTTATCATCCATATGTTTATCCAATGACCATTTAAATGCCCTTAAAACCACATTTAAAAAAAATGAAATACAATTCATTGCCCCCCCCCCCAAAGGCCACAAGTACTCTTGGCCTGACGTTTATCTGTAACTACACTGCTGCCTTCTGTTCCTTGGATTCTGACCTCTATAACGAAAGATGCGATGGAAAGGGACAGCACACAGACATCTCCAAATAGCTCCATCCATTTTCATGAAATTCAGCATTGGAATTGGGAAAGGTGACTGACACATACCAAGTTATTCAATGCTTATAGATTGATGCTGAATTATTCAGTGTTGTGTGTTGATGACTTTATACGTGGAATAATCCTGACTATGTCATCCCATATCAATGTGGTGACTTCACTTGGAGCACCGTGGCAATGGGGAATGTTCAGATGCATCCAAATTTGAATCCTAGCTTTCCTGGTGTCATATGTTACCTAGTTTTTTTTTACTGATAATAGCGCTGCCTAGCGATAGTTATAGGTGGTTACTGGCCCATGCTAATCAAAGCTGGGGAGAATATAGAAAAACTATTGTCAGTGAAAGTAATTGAGGTGTAATATGACAGGAACAGCCCAGTCTTGGCTACAGATGTGTGTGTGGTGCACGTATGTCACCGCGTGCGCACCAGAATGAGTGTGCAGCACGGTAGCATTGTGGATAGCACAATTGCTTCACAGCTCCAGGGTCCCAGGTTCGATTCCCCGCTGGGTCACTGTCTGTGTGGAGTCTGCACGTCCTCCCCGTGTCTGCGTGGGTTTCCTCCGGGAGCTCCGGTTTCCTCCCACAGTCCAAAGTTGTGCAGGTTAGATGGATTGGCCATGATAAATTGCCCTTTGTGTCCAAAATTGCCCTTAGTGTTGGGTGGGGTTACTGGGTTATGGGGATAGGGTGGAGGTGTTGACCTCGGGTAGGGTGCTCTTTCCAAGAGCCGGTGCCGACTCGATGGGCCGAATGGCCTCCTTCTGCACTGTAAATTCTATGATAATCTCCGGTTTACTAGGGAAGTTAAAGAAAGCATTCGATTAAAATGTAAAGCTTATGATGATATTGGCCACCTGATGGTGGAAAATAACATTTCAGATTCCGAGAGAAACTGCACATCATACAGGGAGAGTTTTCAGAACATGGTGAATAATGAAGATCTTTCACCATGTTGTCAAGGGGGTTATTTAGCTCATTGACATGCACTGCAATAAAAATAAACGTTCATCAAAGATTTGTGTTCGTATCCTTGTGTGATAATTCTCAATTCATCACCTCGTGTTGCTCTCAGGAGTGATTCATCCTCGTGTTTATGTAGCTCAAAATACACTCAGCAGGCGGAATGCAAATTTTAGATGGACAAAGTAGTCTGGAAATGTCAAAGTCCTGCCTTTGTGCTGCACTGAAGTCTTATTGCTTCTACAAAGTAACATGTGACACTGTGTGCAGGCCACATCTCATTGAATGGCTACAGCACAGAGGAGTCCATTTAACCTATTGTGTTCTCTGCACTTAGCTTTTAACTCCATCACTCTTTAACCGTATCTCTGTAAAGGTTCCTTCTTCAGTTACTTGGGTAAATATTGTATCTATTGGAAGCATGCAGTTTCCATCTTGTCTGTTAATTTCTTTGTTCAAAAAATAGTTTTTATTTTTGTTCCGGACAATTCTACTCAGATAACTAAATAATCTTTAGTAGTGTCACAAGTAGGCTGACATTAACACTGCAATGAAGTTACTGTGAAAATCCCCTAGTCGCCACATTCCGGCGCCTGTTCGGGTACACGGAGAATTCAGAATGTCCAATTCGCCTAACAAGCACGTCTTTCAGGACTCGTGGGAGGAAACCCACGCTGACACAGGGAGAACGCGCAGACTCCGCACAGACACTTACCCAAGCCGGGAATCAAACCCGGGTCCCTGGTGCTGTGAAGCAACAGTGCTAACCACTGTGCTACCACAAGTCTCTGACACTTCAATGATGTCAGTCCCTTCTCTTGTGTGCACAGGATTGCAGCCAAGAAGTGATCAGTGTGTTTTGTTGGCTGAGTGCTTGTTCACTGGAGCATGAGCCTGAGGGGTTGCACTTCCATGTATCGAGTTAACGTTGATAGGTCTTATCCTGATGTGGTCCTGACTGATGGTATAATAGTTGTATATTGCATTCAGCTCTGTTCATATTGTTATCAGTGCTCGAGGCAGTTCACACTGTGAACTGGGTGCCAACATGAAGAATGGAACAAGGTTGTTGTTGCAATGAGTAGCCATTCTCTAACTTGAAAGCCCTGTTACTGGTGTGTTTACTGGTGTTTTCGGTGGATGCAAGATGGGTCACATTTAACACAGATGATGAGAAGTGCCTTAAAGAATAAGATTCTGAAAAACATATGTTAAGAGCTTTAAATGGAAGCTTTGACTGCCAGCAGGTTGCAGAATGTTCATTCCATTTTTTTTTTTATTTCTGAGCAATTCGTCATCTCCATGGTTTCCATAGCAATGTTTTCCCCTTTGACAGTACAGTGCATGAGGAAATGTTTGTGGATTCCTTCATGAGATCGACTTTACATATATTCTGTTTCAAATTGCTGTAAATCATATGGTTTTATTTATTTGCAATATATTTTTAACATGCATTTTTAACCATCGAGTTCTTTTGATGAATCCTTTTCATTTATTCATGAGGGCTGGTACTTGACTGTTTCATATCTGTAGGGTTTCAATTAGGTCCTGTTTGAATACAGAGCTTGGTTAAGCATTGGGTTGGATAGTTCAACAGCAATTTAAGAAGCAAGAATGGTGTCTTAATTACTACAAGTATGGCCCACGTCGTAATTCCGATGATTTAAATGAGGTTGAGGGGGTGCAGCTCCCTGTATTATTAATCTTCTTTTGAGGGGGCAGGGTAGTAAGCTATAGGATGGAGTCCTCTGTGGAGGGAGTTTAGATTATTTCTTTAAAAAAAAAAAATATTTTTTCAAATTTCAAGTGCCCAATTCTTTTTCCTCCCAACTGAGGGCAATTTAGCGTGGCCAATCCACCTACATCTTTGTGTTGTGGGGGTGAGACCCACGCAGACACGGGAAGAATGTGCAAACTCCACACAGACAGTGACCCAGGGCTGGGATCGAACCTGGGTCCTGCGCCGCCGTGTCACCCTGGGAGTTTAGATTATTTCTACCCAGTTTGCTATGGGCTTGAGTCTATGGCACAAAACTGACTGTAATTCAACGTGCAGGATCTTGTGTGATCTTGGCTGTGTAGACAGATATAAAAGCCCAGTATACTGACTCTTGTCACAGCTAATGGGTGTAATATCCAGGGAATAGACCTTTTTAAAAAGCTGGTAGCTGATAGGTAAAGGTTATCTCAGTGAGGAAGTTAGGGGCTGGTTTAGCTCACTAGGGGCTGGTTTAACTCACTAGGGGCTGGTTTAGCTCACTAGGGGCTGGTTTAGCTCACTAGGGGCTGGTTTAGCTCACTAGGGGCTGGTTTAGCTCACTGGGCTAAATCGCTGGCTTTTAAAGCAGGCCAGCAGCACGGTTCAATTCCCGTCCCAGCCTCCCGGACAGGCGCCGGAAGGTGGCGACTAGGGGCTTTTCACAGTAACTTCATTGAAGCCTACTTGTGACAATAAGCGATTTTCATTTTCAAGTGAAAGAGTATTAAATAGGGCAAAAAAAAGATCAGCCATAATTGTCATTTTCCCATTAGTACTTTAATCCCTTGTTCCACTTGCAAAGAGAACAATATTCAAAAATGATCTTGTATCAAACAGGCACATGAAGCACCAGTAAAGTACTGTCTGTACTTTTCTGAAATGATTATGCACCTTAACCATCTCAGTAATTTCACGATTTTTATTCTGACTTTCCATTATCAAAATTAATGTGTGGTGAAAAATGTACTTAATGTGTCTGCTAAAACTAACTTTCATCTCCATAAATTATTGCAACCAACTGATCACTCGCCTCACCGTCTGGATCTGGACCACGGTTGTGATATTTAGTTAATTTATTTCAGGCCACAGCTTGTGTATTCCATGTGGGAATCCAAATATGGTGCCATGTTTTATAGGAGCATGATTAGTCTGCTATTACCGTTGGACAAGGTATTGTCTTTTACAGACACCAGGAGAGAACAAGAGCAGGATCTTTTAGGTTTAAAATTTACAGTGCAGAAGGAGGCCATTCGGCCCATCAGATCTGCACCGGCCCTTGGAAAGAGCACCCTACCCAAGCCCACACCTCCACCCTTTCCCCATAACTCCAATCAACCTTTTTGGACTCTAAGGGGCAATTGATCATGGCCAATCCACCTAACCTGCACATCTTCGGACTGTGGGAGGAAACCGGAGCACCCGGAGGAAATCCACACAGACACGGGGAGGTTGTGCAGACTCCGCACAGTCACCCGAGGCCGTAATTGAACCAGGGTCCCTGGGGCTGTAAAGCAACAGTGCTAACCACGGTGCTACAGTGCAGAAGGAGACCATTCGACCCATCAAGTCTGAGTTACCTGGATTCCAATTCCATCAATGGAAAGGAATCAACAGATAGTTTGTCTGTCATTTCACTCAAGGGTTTCCCATGCTCCCAAATTGCTGATTAAAGGAGTTGATGAAATGCAGCAAAGAGTGGTTTTCTTAAATATTCCCAGCAGTTACTGATAACTGAGCTATGGGTGGGTGGGGTTTGGGATAGGTGATTGCTAACAATGAGAGAGTTTAGGCTCAAGACAGACACCAAATGATACAAATGTGTGAATTTCCTAGCATGTCATGAGCAGCACTTTTGTCGTATCAATTGAGGTCAAGTACATGCAAGTGTAGAGGTAGTACAGTGGCACAGTTTGATTGAAATTACTAGACAACTGCTGCTCATCTGTCCCATCTGGAATATGACATGCAGCAAACACAGAAGCTTTCTGTACTTGAGCAAACTCCATCATTGAGATGGTATCAACAGACAAATGGCTCCTTAAAGTCGTGCAACAGAACCTTCCTTTATTCCTTGACTTCGAATTGAAGGAAAGCAGTTCAATCATACAGAACGTGACTTAAATCTTTTTGAAGTCCATAAAATCCACGAAAACCATTTCACAGCTTGGGTTAATAATGAAGTCCAACACAGAGCAAATTTCCCTCAAGCTTTTGGCTTTGAAAACTCGAGCTGTTTGTGATCGAGAGGAACGTCGTCATGCAAGAACAATATGGTGCAAAATGTATGAGCAGTCCACTGGGTGGGTGGGAGGGGTTAGGGTCAACTCCTTTATGATTCTTGCAAATTCCCTCACTTCAGATCACGTTCTGTTTTAGAAACTTTAGATTACTTTAACTGCAAAGCATTATGGATCTAGGCTGGATGGTGCTTTTGTGCTCATAGAACATAGAAAGATACAGCGCAGTACAGGCCCTTCGGCCCTCGATGTTGCACCGACATGGAAAAAACTAAAGGCCATCTAACCTACACTATGCCCTTATCATCCATATGCTTATCCAATAAACTTTTAAATACCCTCAATGTTGGCGAGTTCACTACTGTTGCAGGTAGGGCATTCCACGGCCTCACCACTCTTTGCGTAAAAAACCTACCTCTGACCTCTGTCCTATATCTATTACCCCTCAATTTAAGGCTATGCCCCCTCGTGCTAGCCACCTCCATCCGCGGGAGAAGGCTCTCACTGTCCACCCTATCTAACCCTCTGATCATTTTGCATGCCTCTATTAAGTCACCTCTTAACCTTCTTCTCTCTAACGAAAACAACCTCAAGTCCATCAGCCTTTCCTCATAAGATTTTCCCTCCATACCAGGCAACATCCTGGTAAATCTCCTCTGCACCCGTTCCAAAGCTTCCACGTCCTTCCTATAATGAGGCCACCAGAACTGTACGCAATATTCCAAATGCGGCCGTACTAGAGTTTTGTACAACTGCAACATGACCTTATGGCTCCGGAACTCAATCCCTCTACCAATAAAGGCCAACACACCATAGGCCTTCTTCACAACCCTATCAACCTGGGTGGCAACTTTCAGGGATCTATGTACATGGACACCGAGATCCCTCTGCTCATCCACACTATCAAGAATTTTACCATTAGCCAAATATTCCGCATTCCTGTTATTCTTTCCAAAGTGAATCACCTCACACTTCTCCACATTAAACTCCATTTGCCACCTTGGGTTCATATTTTGCACAGAATAGAACACAGAACGTACAGTGCAGAAGGAGGCCATTCGGCCCATCCAGTCTGCACCGACCCACTTAAAACCCTCAGTTCTACCCTATCCCCGTAACCCAATGACCCCTCCTAACCTTTTTGGACACTTATTAACATGACCAACCCACCTAACCTGCACGTCTTTGGACTGTGGGAGGAAACCGGAGCACCCAGAGGAAACCCACGCAGACAGGGGGAGAATGTGCAGACTCCACACAGACAGTGGCCCAGCAGGGAATTGAACCCGGGACCCTGGCACTGTGAAGCAACTGTCCTAGCCACGTGTGCTACCGTGCTGCCCCACTTCTATTGAATCTAGTGTCCAAATTTCTTTGTTGTGATCTTTTGGGGTTTGATTGTTTGTCCTTCCTAATGTATGATGCACGTTGCCTTGCACATTGTCTGTCAATGCACACTTAATGTATCCAATGCTCATTTAGGAAGTGGCATGACTTAATCCTAAAATATGCCTCTGTTAAAAAAGAAAATACTTTATGTTGCGCCACTCATGACCACCAGACATCCAAAGTACTAATGACGTACTTTTTTGAAGGATAGTTACTATTGTAATATAGGAAACGCAGCAGCCAATTGACGCTCAGCAAGATCCCGCAAACAGCAATGTGATAACCAGCAGATATCTTGTTTTTGGGATGTTGATTGAGGAATAAATATTTGCCATTGCTGCAGGGCTCGCTCTTGGCCAGCAGAGTGCCATAGGAACTCTTACATCCACCTAATTAGGCAGTTTGGGCCTTAGTTTGATGTTTCATCTGATAGACTGCTCCTCTGCTCTCCCTAGCACTGCACTGGGTGTGTCAGCTTCAACTTACGCACCCACGTTTTGGAATGGAACTTGCAGCCTCAACCTTTGAATTTGGGGGGTTAGAGAGCTGCCAATTGAGCCATGGCTGTCACTGTTGGTCATGTGTTTTTTGTTAAGGACTTTGGACAAATTGTGACCAAGTGGATTCTCATTGCTTTGCTTATTCACCCTGTCAGTTTGGTTAAAGGCACTATAGTCACTTTGTCCTCCCATGAACATTTAGTGTTGAAAGCAAAAGCTGTTCAAACAGCCATTGTTAATGGAGCAGTTTTGACAGATAGGGCCCATGAAAAATAACATTTATATGATCTAATAGCTTGCCTTTTCTATCCACAGGGAGCTCAGGAGAGACAGCGGCATGCTTTGACCATAGACATACCGTACTCGATCCAGAGAACTCCACAACTATCAGCAACATGAGATGCACATTTGAAGGCACTGAACAGATCCAGTTCCGTTGAGGCACCACTTCTTTGAGCACAAAAGGAGCATTTGCTTTTTATGTGATACGGGTTTAGCACAAAATTGCTACAGGCGACAGCTCCTGGTACGGATTTCAAGTTTTTCTGAACTGGCTAAGTTTGTCTGGGCCCTTTGTCTTACTTTGCAGATCCTGTACGGGTAAAGATTCTCAAATATCTCCCATAGATTTGTCTAACATTCCTTTTATGTGTTCCAGAATATCACCATTTACATTCTTCTTTTAATTGGCACCAATTTCTCCACATGAGTGTAAGGGCCATGATCTACTTTCAAATTCACATCTGATTGTTTGGTACATCTAATTCAACTTTGAAGTTATTTTGGAGTAATCGACATGGCATATAGGAAGAAAAATGGACAACACACCTCGATGAGTGTTTGTGGCAGTAGCTACAGTTGAAAACGGTCTTGTTCACCAAAGTGTTCACTATGTCCGAACAATACATGGCAACAAAGCCAGTGAATTACAGGCCAGAGCAGTAGAATACAAGTCACAAGAGGTTGTGATCAAACTGTACAGTGCTCGTAGTCAGATCTGCCTTCAAGTACTCTGTCCATTTCCAATTACTGAGGAACAAGGGAGATATTCAAGCTTTGGAGACAGAGCAGAAAGAGCCATACGGGTTTAGAGCTAGCATCAGAGGTTATCAGAAAAGACTGGAGGCACATCTGAGAAGCGTTGTCTGTAACATTGCAAGCCATTTGGAGTATGTTTGAGGTAAATCTGCAAAATGACTTTCAATTGAAGGAGTAGGATGAGGGACCACAGGTTCAGAAATAGACAGCAAATACAGGACTGATGACAGGAATGTCTTCTTATGAAGTGATTAATACATTGTCGGCACGGTAGCACAGTGGTTAGCACTGTTGCTTCACAGCTCCAGGGTCCCAGGTTCGATTCCCGGCTTGGGTCACTGTCTGTGCGGAGTCTGCATGTTCTCCCCGTGTCTGCGTGGGTTTCCTCCGGGTGCTCCGGTTTCCTCCCACAAGTCCCGAAAGACGTGCTTGTTAGGTGAATTGGACATTCTGAATTCTCCCTCTGTGACCCGAACAGGCGCCGGAATGTGGCGACTAGGGGCTTTTCACAGTAACTTCACTGCAGTGTTAATGTAAGTCAACTTGTGACAATAATGATTATTAATATTATCAGCCAGAGTAGTCGAGCAGAAAACACTGGAATCATTTGGAAGCTGCTCGGACCAGTCTGGATGGATGGATTAAGATGGGTCATAGGTACTGCCACATCTCTAATTATCTTGTGACCTTCAGTGGAGTGGTCCATGGTGGTTCTGTGGTCATATTGATGGAAGCAGATGCATATAACTGCTGAGTTCTGGTGTGCTCCAAATGACCAGTGTTGATGCCAAGTCAGTTTTTAAAAGAATGCGGCTATGTTCCGTTCCACCTTCTCTGCTGTACGTTATAGTAACAGTCCTCGTACTGTATACTGGCAATTCTGTCTACAGAATAGTGTTGGTGAGTTCTGCGGGTGCTCCGGTTTCCTCCTACAGTCCAAAGATGTGTAGGTTAGGTGGATTGGCCATGCTAAATTGTCCCTTAGTGTCCAACGATGTACAGGTTAGGTGGATTGGCCATGTTAAATTGTCCCTTAGTGCCCAAAGATGTACAGGTTAGGTGGATTGGCCATGATAAATTGTCCCTTAGTGCCCAAAGATGTGCAGGTTAGGTGGATTGGCCATGCTAAATTGTCCCTTAGTGTCCAACGATGTACAGGTTAGGTGGGGTTACGGGGATTGGGTGGGGAATGTGGGCCTAGGTAGGGTGGCCTTTCAGAGGGTCGGTGCAGACCCGATGGGCGAAATGGCCTCCTCCTGCACTGTGGGGATTCTATGATTCTATTCAAATGGTTTTTTAAATAATTTGTTGTTGCTTCCCCTTCTCATGAATTGCACAAGAAGCACCTTCACAGAATCACAGAATAATACAGTGCGGACAAGGCCCTTCGGCCCATCGAGTCTGCACCAACACGTGAAAAACATCTGACCTGCCTTCCTAACCCCATTTGCCAGCACTTGGCCCATAGCCTTGAATGTTATGACATGCCAAATGCTCATCCAGGTACTTTTTAAAGGATGTGAGGCAACCCGCCTCTACCACCCTCCCAGGCAGTGCGTTCCAGACCGTCACCATCCTCTGGGTAAAAAGGTTAAACCCCCCAAACCTCCTGCCCCTCATCTTGAACTTGTGTCCCCCTCGTAACTGACCAATCAACTAAGGGGAACAGCTGCTCCCTACCCACCCTGTCCATGCCCCTCATAATCTTGTCCACCTCGATCAGGTCACCCCTCAGTCTTCTCTGTTCCAGCGAAAACAACCCAAGTCTATCCAACCCCTCTTCATAACTGAAGGGCAGCACGGTAGCATTGTGGATAGCACAATCGCTTCACAGCTCCAGGGTCCCAGGTTCGATTCCGGCTTGGGTCACTGTCTGTGCGGAGTCTGCACATCCTCCCCGTGTCTGCGTGGGTTTCCTCCGGGTGCTCCGGTTTCCTCCCACAGTCCAAAGATGTGCAGGTTAGGTGGATTGGCCATGATAAATGCCCTTAGTGTCCAAAATTACCCTTAGTGTTGGGTGGGGTTACTGGGTTATGGGGATAGGGTGGAGGTGTTGACCTTGGGTACGGTGCTCTTTCCAAGAGCCGGTGCAGACTCGATGGGCCGAATGGCCTCCTTCTGCACTGTAAATCCTATGAATGAAATGTTCCACCAGGCAACATCCTGGTGAATCTCCTCTGCACCCTCTCCAGTGCAATCACATCCTTCCTATAATGTGGTGACCAGAATTGCACACAGTGCTCCTTGGAGCTTCCCAGTGTCAGGCCTTTCATGGTATATTCCCTTGTCACATTACTCCTTCCAAAGTGGATCACCTCACACTTTCCAGGGTTAAATTCCATCATTTCAGCTTGCTGCTGGTTTCTGATTTCTAGTTTTGTTCTTTGCCACCTTTCTTTGGTTTGGATTTGTCGCAGATCTAAAATCCAAGCCAATTAGTGCACTGATGAGAAATTTGTCTCTGTGAAATGTGACTGCTGAAGTGTGACTGTGTATTTATACACGCAGATCGCGAATGGTGGGTTTTCTCTCGTAGATTTGGAACTTGAAGGTGGTGTTGAACTGCTAACCTGGTCTGTTCCTTTTAAGCTCACTGCTCAGGCACCTTGTGGATTAAGTAGTTAAGTACAGTCAGTCTGCTGCTAATTCACAGCATCTTAAAGCCAATTACCCGGCAATTCTTTTTTTTAAGCAGTAAATTCTCACTCTATGTTACATAGAACAGTACAGCACAGAACAGGCCCTTCGGCCCTCAATGTTGCGCCGAGCCATGATCACCCTACTCAAACCCACGCATCCACCCTATACTCGTAACCCAACAACCCCCCCCTTAACCTTACTTTTTAGGACACTACGGGCAATTTAGCATGGCCAATCCACCTAACCCGCACATCTTTGTACTGTGGGAGGAAACCGGAGCACCCGGAGGAAACCCACGCAGATACTGGGAGGACGTGCAAACTCCGCACAGACAGTGACCCAGCCGGGAATCGAACCTGGGACCCTGGAGCTGTGAAGCATTTATGCTAACCACCATGCTACCGTGCTGCCCTATAATTGCTTCTTGTCACAAGTAGGTTTCAATGAAGTTACTGTGAAAAGTCCCTAGTCACCACATTCCTGCACCTGTTCAGAGAGGCCGGTACAGGTATTGAACCCGTGCTGCTGACATTGTTCTGCATTACAAGCCAGCTGTTTAGCCCAGTGTGCTAAACCAGCCCCCTTGCGTATGTTAAATTCAAATTAATGGAATTTTTTGTTTCATCCAACAAATTACTTTCGATGAGTTGCTGAGCTTTGAAACTTTAAACATTATTGATATACTCCTCGGGTGTTCTTTCCATTGCTAATATTTTGAATTTAATAACATTTTTCACAAAGACATCTCATCAATAATGAAAATTCTGAATTTTTGAATAACCTATAGTCAGGAAAATAAAGCTAGGGAATGTTTGTGACAGGGAGACTGCCAAGGATGGGTTTAGATCTGATTGCAAAGAAAGCTGATGAAGATGCACAGTTGAAATGACAAAATGAATAACATGCCCTGGATTAATTACACTATATGAGTGTTCAATCACTCAATCTACTCCGTAATCCCTCCATTTTAGATCTTCCAATATCAGGAAGCAACATTTCCATTTGTATTGTGACCTCAGGGCATCCCAAAATGCTTCACAGCCAATGAAGTACTTTTAAACTATACTCACTTGTGATTGATGTTGGAAACATGGCAGCCAATCTGCACACATCATAGTGACGCAAACTCCGGGCAGCCACCAGTGGATAAAGGCAACAACTATTTATTTATCAGCAGAAATCCTATTTACAAGACGCTGCAACAGCAAACCACAACTCCTAGAATCTCCTGGCCCAGGCCTCGCTGCGGGTATCAAATCCCATGCTCAGCTTTGATCTGCATGTGCTCCTAGTCCATAAACGGAATAAACAGGAAGGGTCCTTGCAATATACACAAGGGGAGAACATCCAAGGCTGCCTGGAGTGGAGAATTCCAAAGATTCACAGCCTTTTGACGTTTCTCCTCCTCTCAGTGCTAATTAATTGAGTTTATTGTCCGTTTATACTTGTTTAAAGCTCTGACAGTCTGTTTTTATATTTCTGGCTAATTTGAAAACTTTCCCAACCCTCTGGTCTACTACTCTTCGCAACATTATAAGCTTTACACTTTAATCGAATGCTTTCTTTAACTTCCCTAGTAAACCGGAGATTATCATAGAATTTTCAGTGCAGAAGGAGGCCACCCGGCCCATCGAGTCTGCACTAGCTCTTGGAAAGAGCAACCTACCCAAGGTCAACACCTCCACCACAACCCAGCAACCCCACCCGACACTAAGGGTAATTTTTGATACTAAGGGCAATTTATCATGGCCAATCCACCTAACCTGTACATCTTTGGACTGTGGGAGGAAACCGGAGCACCCGGAGGAAACCCACGCACCCACGGGGAGGACATGCAGACTCCGCAAAGACAGTGACCCAAGCCGGAATTGAACCTGGGACCCTGGAGCTGTGAAGCAATTGTGCTATCCACAATGCTACCGTGCTGCCCAGATGTTGCTGTCCAAAAGATGGACTTTTCTTGTTGAATGATTTTGTGTAATTCATTTCTCACCAGACCTTTCTGCCTATATACTGAATAGACCTTCGCCAGCTCTCTCCTCAAACCGATGTTATTACCGTTAAGTTTAAGATTTTTGGTTTGGTCTCGAGGAGCTGTTTAGCTCACTGGGCTAAATCGCTTGCTTTGAAAGCAGACCAAGGCAGGCCAGCTGCGCGGGTTCAATTCCCATACCAGCCTCCCCGAACAGGCGCCGGAATGTAGCGACCAGGAGCTTTTCACAGTAACTTCATTTGAGGCCTACTTGTGACAATAAGCGATTTTCATTTCATTTCATTTCATTCTCAACCTTAATATTGAATATTAATGGGATGGTTTAAGTAAAAGTGCTCTTTTGGAAGTCATCCATGACCTCAATAGCCCTGGGCTGGGGTGGGAAAATGTCACACTCGCCCCTCCAGCTGGCTGACACAGTTCCTGCACAACTGCTGCCCGTATCCAGGTGTGACAGAATCTGACACGCTGCCACATGAAGCTGGATAAAGCATCTGGAGACATTTGCTGAATGGAATGAGGAAAATGGGCAGTTACTAAAATGGGCAGTTTCCAAGCAAGAAATGATTTTGGTGCTGATAATGAAGGTGGCACCCTGATATACTGGCTGTGCAAATTCCTGTATCGGTGCACGGGTTGTAACAGAGCATGTGATTCGCAATGAACCATCATCAAATTGTAGAGGAAGAAATCAGTTTGTTTATATACAGTGCATTTCAGTCTCTCAGAATGTCCCAGAATGCTCTGCAGCTAACCAAGTACCTTTTGAAGTGCCTCCTCTGATGTAGGATATGTGGCAGCCAACTTTCATACAGCATGCACCCAAGACTAGCCATGTGATCAGGACCAGATAATCTTTATTATTGTCACAAGTAGGTTTACATTAACACCGCAATGAAGTTACTGTGAAAAGCCCCTAGTCGCCACATTCCGGCGCCTGTTTCAG
>NC_052173.1:9024823-9087009 GCF_902713615.1 Scyliorhinus canicula | reverse complement strand
GCTCATTGTGACCTTTGAAGGAAGGTCTTAAGCTGCTTGTTTCGGGTGCGAGAACATTCGTAGTCATCTTGTAAACTTTATTAAGTATTTAACAAAATACTGACCAGTATGTATCAATCAAACTATTTAATAGTTCAAAATAATTTTCAGTTACTTAAAAATCAGGTTACTCACAGATGATGGACTACACACTTGGATTAAATGCTTATTTTTTATGGTAAACCTATTTTCAGATACATTAATCAAGCAGTATCAGGCTATCCTTCTTAAAAATATCAAGGAATATATTTTAATGCAAGGGTGAAAATCGTTGTTTGTATTCAATGCTGAATTGATTTCGTTTCTGGTCGATTTTACATTTGATGCGGCAAATAGCAGCTAAACCCTGATTCAGCACTTGGGAAAACTAGCACAATTTTCCAAAGTGGAACCTCTACCTCTACCTGTTCTAGAACAGCAATCAATAAATCCTGAATTTGGTGAGTTATTGAGAGCGTCTTGAAATACGAGACAAAGTTGGTCTTTGACGCCATCCTATTTCCTTCCCTAAATGTTGGGAATGCAGTGCGTTGTGTTCCCCCGAGAGAGGATGAGTAGGGTCCTGCCAAGGGCAGCCTGCTAGCTGTTTGAAAGTGTGTGCATGACTTGGTGACCTACCTACCCACAGATATTTATTTGGGATGCTCGTTCAAACCTTGCTGTTTTTATACTTGATAACATCTTGGTTAACGCAATTTGGGAAGAGATTTTATGCTAAATGACTCTCTGAGGTGATGTTGTAATTAGTGACAGTGGTGCTTTAGTAGACTTCAGAATGTTTCTGCTGGACTGTTCAACAAGCCTGCAATCAATGTCTGTAAAACATTGAACTTGAGAAGCAGGAGAAATGATGGCAAATGTATAATCTGTGCTTCTGGCACACCGGTTGTGGAGTAACTAAAATGAATAGAGTTCCTCTTGAAACAAAGGTGAAAAACCATTTTTGTTTCCAGAGAATTGGGTATCAGAAGATATGAAGGAAATGAAGCTTCTAGGTGAGTCCATGTTGAGGGAGAGGACAGGAAGACAGTTTCCTCTTCTCTGATATGCTGCCAGTGAAAATAGAAATATTTTCCTAACTTACTGACGTGGTCCCTTGTTTCATTGCAGCGGCGAACGCAAAACCATGGACACTCGAGGAAGCGATCCAAGGTCAGAATGTGCTCATACTGAAATAATTCATCTTGGCTTCATTGGAATCGAATGTAGAATTGTGTGGGTGGCCTTAAAAAGCTGAATTACAATTCTCTGCATATCGGTGGTTTACTTTTGTGGCGGACCATCATTGTGTAGAAGATAACACAGGGTTCTTCAGTATCAGATGTGACTGAAACAGTCCATTCAGCCCAACCAGTCCATGATGGTGTTTATGGTCCACTCAAACCTCCTCCCATCTTTTCTCCCGTCTGTTAACTCGATTTTCATCTTTCTTATGTCCTTCTCGATCCTCATCTTGAAGTGCATTATGTTATGGTCACTCTTGCCTAGATCTACCTCCACTCTTATCTACTCTGATTCATTTCCCGGTTGCAAGATCTAACAGTGAATAAACCTTCACTTGTTGGGTTTTCTGTTTACATACTGGGTTAGAACGGAGTCCTGTACACATCGGAACTCCATTTCCTTATCCCCTTGAACTGCCTCTGTCCAATTAATATCAGGTCAGTTGAAATTCTCCATGATTATTATTCTATGTTTTTTACTCAATTCCCTAATTTGTCTCCATATTTCTGTAGACGACACCAATCAGTTTCATTGATCCTTATTTATCTTTAACTTCTATCTAATGGATTCTATTCTTGTGTTGCTAATAGTTGCATCCTTATTCTACTGACATATTATTCCGAATAAGTACAATTATTCCATCTCCCTCTTATCCTCTCTGTCTTTTCTAAATATGTTATATGCTGCAATGTTTTAATTCCCAGTCCTGATTTTTCTGCAGCCAGATCTCCGTAATCCTTAATTCCCCGGTTGAAAATGGGCACTGTGTGCATTGCTGTACAGATGAATACCCAATTCTTTTCTTCCCATTAAGGGGCAATTTAGCATGGCCAATTCACTGAGCCTGCACATCTTTGGGTTGTGGGGGTGAGACCCACACAGACGCAGGGAGAATGTCCAAACTCCACACAGACAGTGACCCGGGGCCGGGATTCGTACCCGGGTCCTTGGCGTCCTGAAGCAGCAGTGCTAACCACTGCGCCACCGTGCTGCCCTCAGATATTCTAACTCTTCAGGATTTCCTCTCACTTGGTGTTTAACCATCTTATTAGACACTCATTCTATAACTATTTATTTCCCTGCCGTCAATGTCCTCCCTTACTTTATTGATTTCTGTGTTGTTCTGCCTGTGTTGTTTACATTTCAGCTGCTTATGTTTCTTGTGGATAGGCCCCCACTGCTCCCCCTTTCCTATTTTAACGCCTTTACCACCTCCCTGTTGAGCTTTTCCACTGGGACATGGGTCCTGTCCTGGTTCAGATGGAACCCATCCCATTGGTAGAGCACCAGAGGAAAAGGAAGCTCTCCTTCCCACACCAGCCCTTTAGCCATGTGTTCATTCTCCTGGTCTGTCTTCTCCTGTGCTAATTTGTACGTGACTGAGGCAGTCGTTCAGAGATTATTACCTGCTCTTTAATTTAGAGCCTAGCTGCTGAAGGCTTTCAACAGGACCTCCTCTCTCTTTCTATCTGTTGTTTGTTCCGTGACAACTGGATTTCTCTCTGCCCTTTGCAAGTCTCTATCCAGCTGCCACGACTTGTACTTTGCCCTGACACCTCCATTTGAAGGCTTCGAGGTAAGTGCAACATAACTAGACTGCCTGTTGCACTAACTGGCACACGCTGCTGGGACACACCAGTTTGTGTCGTCCAGCTCCATTCGGGCTGGTCTTCATGGACAGCACTGCGCTCCTGGACTCATGGAACCTCTCATTTCACCAGCTCCGATCAGTACTATGCCCGGGTTTGGGGAGTGCAGGGGTCTCTGGTCCCGGTGCCACACGTCATTGTCTATCTGGACAGCACTATGCTGGAGGACTCATGCATCCTCTACTCCAGCGAACCGAAATTCAACTGTGTTTGCGGGGGGGGGTGGATGCTGTGAAACGGGGTCAAAGGAATACCACATTGTTTTCTGGGGAGTGCGGAGCTCGGCAGGGTGGGGGGGGGTAGAAGCTCCAGGTAATAATACTAGTCGCTTATTGTCACGAGTAGGCTTCAATGAAGTTACTGTGAAAAGCCCCTAGTCGCCACATTCCAGCACCTGTCCGGGGAGGCCGGTACGGGAATTGAACCCGCGCTGCTGGCCTTGTTCTGCATTACAAGCCAGCTGTTTAGCCCACTGTGCTAAACCAGCCCCTAAATCAGAGGCGCACAGGCAGTGATGGAGAGAGGGGCAAACTCTGTCCTGTAATTCAGGTGCAGCACCACCATCTTGACGTCCCAGAACAATGGAGTTGTGCAAAACCGAAAGCAAGATCAGCTCTGCCTGGGAGTAGTACGAGTCCGTGTGGGAGAAACACTAAGCTGAGGCTCCTTGGGGTGCATGCTCGCTTGTTGGTGCTGTTGCGGTGGTCAGGATCCAGGTCAGTTACACAGGACAGAAACGTCGTTGCCCAGGAAACAACAGCAAACCAATCTGCCCTATTAAAGGGAGAGGCAAAACACAATAGACTCCCCTCAAGAGTTTCAACATGGACAGAATGGAAGGTAGGACTGCAGCCTTGGAGAGTGAAGGCAATAGTGAAGGGGTACAGCTGCATCATTTCTGCCATCCAATCAGTGAAGGGGAGCTACAGGTCAACAATGACTGCCATTCATCATTGGCCAAACGGATTCCACTCACTGACATGAGTAACTGAAAGTTCATAGTTGGACCAATTCAAAGAATGGAGTGCTGAGCTGCTTCGATTTAATAATTTAATTCACAAATTATCACCTCCGACAGAGCTCCAGGTGTCACCTTTCTGGAATGGAATAGCGTCTTGGGGCTAAGGCTGCGTCAGGCACAGTGCAATCCGTGTGGCCAGCGCTCATTAGCCCCACTTCTCCCACAGCTCTCTCAAATCACAGTGTCCCTTTCGCCCTTGTTTCTGATGCTTATTTTCATAGCACAGGCAATACTGTGAATGGATGCAGAGCTCCAGGCTGCATTTCTCAAGAGTCTCATTCGATGGAGGATTCGAAGTCAAGAAAGGTGTTGCCGCATGCAGCTCCATTCATGAGGGACTGCCTGAGGGTGTGGCCAAGGGGAGGCCTGAGCATGAACAGGAGGCTGTGGAGGCGAGACCCAGACAGCGGAGGCAACTCACCACCGAGGGTTTATCGTCAAAGAGTCTCCTACTTACAACTAAGAGGCAGTGCGAGGAACGGGCTGCGTCCCAAGAGAGCAGACATCACACAAGCCACATTCTTCATGAATACGTGGCTATGGGGTTGAAGGCATTCCCCTTGTCAATGGCTTTGAAGATGACGGCAACATTCAATTTCTTTGCCTCTGGGTCTTTCCAGTATGTGCCGTATGTGAGGTGAGCCCTCCCCGGAAGGGCCAGAGGATGGAGTGTGAGCAACATGATAGATGGGATGGTGTCCGTGAGAGAGTGAGTGTTGATATGTGTCCCCCGCTTATAGATGTGTCAGACCCATGCAGAGAGTGGCTGTTAAAGTATGTGTTGCAATGTTGAGAGTTTGATAGTGGAGAGAGGACTGAGACTTGCCCTGACGGAGGATATGAAATCATTCATGTGCTTCCTGCACTGAATGGTGCTTTGGGCGTGGTTTCCAGCCAACCTGACCTCCCAGTGAAGGCCTCACAGGCCAGAGAGGTGAGGTTGCTGTGCTTCCTCGAGCCGTTCCTTAGAGTAGAGGACATGCTTCTGTGCCTGGACTCTTCAAATCAAAGCCACAAGGACATGGTGGTTGAATTAGGGTGCAGACTTCTTCTTGAGGCTGCTAGTCTTTTACCTCTGGGTTCCAGACACCCTGCAGGGTCTTATGGATATGGGTGGGCTGGAGAGAGTATGTGTTGCACTGGCGTTTAACTATGACGCTGAAGGCAGGGATTGTTGAATCAGCCAGGTGATTCGGAGAGATACTTGCTTGCGCATAATTAATGAGACCAAGCGTGGAATTGGGAGCGAGTTCCTGCCATTCCAATCAGCGGGAAGGGCCACTGGAATCATCCGCCACTGCGTATTCGACAAAAAGACTGGAGACTTCCGCCAAAATTTCAGGTCGATAATGACCCTCTGATGAAAGGTCCTCAATCTGAAAAAATAGCTCTTGTGTCTCTCTCCACAGACGCTGCCTGACCTGCTGAGTATTTCCAGCATTTTCTGTTCATATTTCCCATTTCCCGCATGGACAGTATCTTGCTTTTGTACTTCCTGTCCTGAACCTGTATTTTCCCCTGAGCTGTGACTGTATTCTGGATAAAACTAAGCAGAAACAACTGTGTCGGAGTTTCTGTAACTCACTCCAGTTCAGTTACTTTAAACTGGAGAGATTTAAGCTGGAGATATCTTCTCCAGACGTGTTTGCTCAATAGAGTCTTGCTGTCCGCAAAGTCTCTCATTCTGTAATCTGCTCTGCCAGATCTTAGATTATCCATATTTTGTTTGTTTAAGTAAAGTATTTATATTCAACCTTCATTTTTTAAATCAAGTAGTTTGACTAGTTATGCTATAATTTTAGTGCAGCACTCCTATTTTCCTGGTCCTGGTTAAAACGACTGCCCTAATTTGGAGAGAAAAGGTAATGTTAAAATTCACGAACCAATCACCTAGCCGCCTCTTGGGTCTCGCCCTCACCCGTACTCGGATCACACCTTTTTCAGTAAAAGACCAGTGCAGCATCTCTTCCTTCGCTGCATCGAGTTCCCTCACCAACTTCACCATGTTATGTGTCATGCTGGCCTCTGTGCTCCCTCCCTATTGTGTGTGTCAGCGAAGCTGCCTGTGTTTATACTCGCTGGAATTCCTGCTAACGAGGGAACCAGTTGTAACTGGCCAGCCACATAATGAACTAACTGTGCCGCTGCCACTAGTAGACTCTAAGACTGAAATCAGCTACAAGTTGATGTTTAAAGTAAGATCAAATGATATATGCAAACAGATCAACCCTTCAAACCCTGTCACTCACCAAATGGAAGGAGCAATTCAGGGAGGACAAGAGGGGAGTGAGCTCAGCGGAGCGAGAACAAGATGAGCGAGCTGCTGATTAATCGTCGGGGATTAGAAATTGTTATTGCAGAGACTGAGGAAGGGAAGCAATGAGAAAATGAGGATGGTAGAGAACGAGGAATTTTGAGTGAGAGGTGAGTAAGGTGCAAAGGAGGAGATAGTGCCAGAGGAGTAGGGGGTCAGGCCAAAGTATGACCTGGTGATAAGTTCCACACGTTCAACATGGAGGTCATAGAACATAGAATGAAGTATGTGCTGGAAAATCTGGCCTGACTGGATGTCGGTGTGATCATCCACAATACTTCCATAGATGACAAGTGAATGGGCATTCTGGAGGGAGATGCGGTGAGAGCTGATCCACTGGCAGAGTCCACAGGGCCAGCAATGGGAGGATGAGTTGGGCAGGTAGGATATTGGCCAAGTTGGTCCTCGGGCACACTGGGCAGGAAGGTCAATGAAAAAGTGGGATGGGGCAGTTGGGGTTGCTGTTAGTATTGAGAGTGCCTTGAAAAGCATGTCAAAGGATGTGAAGGAAGGCAGAGAGGGAATGAAATGAAAAAAAATCGCTTATTGTCACGAGTAGGCTTCAAATTAAGTCACCGTGAAAAGCCCCTGGTCGCCACATTCCGGTGCCTGTTCGGGGAGGCCGTTACGGGAATTGAACCGGGCTGCTGGAAGAGGGAGTCGAGCCTGGGATGACAGCAAGGAGTGGAGGAGCACGGAAGGACGGGGGGAGAGATTTGGGAGGGCAGGGAACCTGAGAGGGGAGAAGCACGGCAGCATAGTGGTTAGCACAATTGTTTCACAGCTCCAGAGTCCCAGGTTCGATTCCTGGCTTCGGTCACTGTCTGTGCGGAGTCTGCACGTTCTCCCCGTGTCTGCGTGGGTTTCCTCCGGGTGCTCCGGTTTCCTCCCACAGTCCAAAGATGTGCAGGTTAGGTGGATTGGCCGTGATAAATTGCCCTTAGTGTCCAAAATTGCCCTTTGTGTTGGGTGGGGTTACTGGGTTATGGGGATAGGGTGGAGGTGTGGGCTTGGGTAGGGTGCTTTTCCAAGAGCCGGTGCAGACTCGATGGGCCGAATGGCCTCCTTCTGCACTGTAACTTCTATGATTCTGTGAGAAGTGAACAGAGGAAAGTGAAGATAGATAGAAGAGAGGGCTCCAGGAAGAGGTAAAGAGGATTTATGTTTTTAAAAATAGGGACAATGATGTAAAAATGGAAGTGATGGGCATAGAAATGGAGTGGTAGGCAAAATGTGTACACGGATGGACATGGGAAATTGGGTTGCATTGACCTGGTTGCACAGCAATTATTAGGGTACGTGTGTCCTGTTAGTAAATGGAGAACAGAGAAGAGGTGGGATGTCCATGCAAATGAATATCCGTGAGGTCTGCAGATCAGAAAGATGATGGCAAAGTTGGAGGACACCTGAGTCCAAAGATGTGCGCGATAGGTTGATTGGCCGTGCTAAATTGTCCCTTTGTGTCCAGGGATGTGCAAGTTAGGTTACAGGGATAGGGAGGGATGGGCAGGGAAGTGCGCCTGGGTAGGGTGCTCTTTTGGAGGGCTGGTGCAGACTCGATGGGCCGAATAAGGATTCTATGATTCTTGGAGGTCAAGAGGTGGCTAGGGGGAGTGAATTTCTGACCAGGAACAGACTCGCTGAAGTTTTAGAACCAACAAACCACTGACAGCAGGCGTAGTAGGAAACAACAGCGAGGTAGGCTTTGCAAATATAAAGAGCAGATCAGCTAAGTCCAGTGCAGAAATGTAGTCTTCAAGTTGAGGGAAGTACAAGAGTGCGAAGCTAAATTTGAGGATAGATCTAGAGCTCAGTGAGGAAGGCAGAGCGCACAGGCAGTCAGTGCCTGGGCTGCAGTGGTTTAACCTAGCAGCTCGTGCTACAATAGACCTGTTGTTCGAGCCAAGGTAACTTGAACAGTAAAACGGAGGAGATGGTAGGGCATTGGGCCAAGATGGCCAAGGACACAGGTGAACAGTGGGTAACTCCCATGGGAGCTGATCCTGGGAACCATCTTGAATGTCATTCCGGTTAGCTGTGGAGCAACAATTTTAATTGGCCTGTTAGATTTCTTTTGAACTCAATGGCTCAGAGATTAAGCATTGTGCGGTACTGAAGCCATACTGAGAGCCAAAATCCCAGATTCATTTTGTGGTTTGATCTGAATTAGCCAATTACAATGAACCTTTCGGAGGATTAAACCTCACTTTAGCATTATTAACGTCTAGAAAAACCAGGGTAGCAGGCACATAATAATCTTTATTATTGTCACAAGTCGGCTTACATTCACACTCCAATGAAGTTACTGTGAAAATGGGATGTACTACCACCTGTAAGTTCCCCTCCAAATCATACCCCTTCCTCCTTCATCGCTGGTTCAAAACCCCTGGAACTCTTTAGCTGACAGCACTGTGGCTGTATCTATGTCACAAGGACTACAGTGGGTCAAGAAGGTGGCTGGCCAGCGCCTTTCCCAGGAGAATTGGGATTGGCACAAAACGCTAGCCTTGCCGGTGATGTCCAGATCCCGTGAAATAATAAAAGAATAAGAGTGATGAGTGGGAGAGAATCAGCAGGGTTGTCAAAACCAAGGCATGCCTCCAATTTCCATGTGTTCTCTCAGTACCTTTGAAAGGATTTTTCTCTTGTTCCTTTCAGTCCAATTCCAAGTTAAAACTGGTGCGAAGCCTTGCTGTGTGCGAAGAATCTTCCCACCCGTTCACATGTGATGGGCCTCAGGAAATCCAGGTAAAACTAAAGGGGAAATGCAGTTTACAAGAGGCTGAATGGGCAAAGTGGGCCACTATCCTGTGACTAGGTTAAAAGTGTGTAAAAATGGCATTTCTTTATTCCGCGTCTCCCACACACTGGAGGAGTTAATCCAGTCATGGATTCTTTGAGGGGAAACCATGCACTGATTTGCTGGCTCTCAATCATCAGAAACTCGGCCTGTGGCCTTTCTTCAATGCAGAGACCGCGCATTTCTACTCCTTTCAAGACATAGCAGTAAATATTCTTCACAAATCGTGCAGCAATTGGCGGTCAGATTAGTTAACATAACGAGATGCTGGTCATTAACGCTCACAAGTTGGTTACCTAATGACACTACTTGCAGATCAGTGCAGTGTTGATTTCCTAATCTGCCGAAGACTTTCAGCACTGCGTTTACTGGGCCCGGCTAATTAGCACTGCTGATGGTTTTGGTTGCCCACAAACACTGGACTGCTGACATATGGCCTTGGGATTTGGGTCTGGATTCAGCGGAGAGACTTGGGATTGGAAAGTCATGTATTATGCATAATTGAATTAATTGGAGGAGGGGCAAATCAAAGAATCACGGGGGGGAAAAAAAGGTAATTGCTGTTCCAATTGTATTCAACCTGAATCTCTCAGATCTTCCGATCACCGCAGCAAATGGATTCTGACCTCTCCCAATCCAAAGCTGCAAAGCTAGCCACACTCAGCCATGAGCCAAACCTGGCGATTTAAGGGAGACATCAAAGGAAGATGATTGTGGTCATTGGTATGAGGCACTACTGATCTTTCTGCTGTTACTGATTGGCACTGCACACCAACCAAAGTTTACCCCTAGGGTCCTGTCAAATAACCCAGCAGAGTCCAGCTGCCAAATTGTGTTGGTACACCCAAGAGATCTGCAACTCTATTCCCCAGTGTATTTATTTTATTTCCTGGGCTGGTGTTAAACATGCGTGTGATCCGGGAAGCTGCCTTGCGATCCTTGCTGGTGGAGAGATTTATTGCATCCCGCTGTTGCCTGCTTGTGACCCAGTTAGTTTGCATTGCTCTGTGACCTGTGCCTCTACTGTACTTTCCAGGATGTTATCCAACTCCAGTTCACTTGCCCTTCTGATAAAGAAGAAGAAAGACCCTCAAAGGATGGCTCTGAGAAAGAAGACGAGGAAAAGAAAGAGAAGCTGGAGAAAGTACCGAAAAAAATGCTGTCAAGAGGTCAGAAGCTAGTTTCCTCTCTGCTCAGACTGGAGATTTAGCACAAAGTTTGAACGACGCATTTACTAATTGAAGTCAAATGAGTATGCACTGTTTAAAAGCATTGTCTGAAACCAACCTTTATAGAACCATAGGATAGTTACAGCACAGAAGGCAGCCACTTGGCCTGATTGAATCTGCCTCCACCACTCTCAGACAGTGCATTCCTGGTCCGAATCACGTATTCACTTCTAAATTTTCTCCTCTATCCGCCTTTGTGCCTTTTCTGAACCATCTTAGATCAGTGCCCTCCGGTTCTCAACCCTTTGGCCAATGGGAACCTTTTGGCCTCTATCCACTCTCTCTCTCTCTCGAGACCCCTCGTGATTTTGAACTCCTCTATAAAATCTCTCAACCTTAAAGCAAACAGCCCACGTTTCTCCCATCTGAACTGAATATGTACAAACATAACTGAAGCCCCTCATTACTGGAAGTATTTTCAGAACACTTTTCTGCACCCCCTTTAAAGCCTTTCCTAACATGTCATGTCCAGAATTGGATACAATACTCCAATTGGCGGCTTTATAAAAGTTCTTTGTAGCTTTCTTGCGTTTGTGCTCTATTTGTGAAGCCCAGGATCCTGTTTGCTTTTTTAATCATTTTTTTCTCAACATGCGCTGAGTGCTGAATTTGGGTGCATTAGAGTGCTATAGTGAGAGTTTGGTGACTGAGGGAGTTAGGTGAGGAGGGAGTAAGGTGCTCCTTTTAATTTCATTTCCTACATTTCCTCAAGAGCGTGAAGGGAGCCGGGAGTTTACAGAGACTGCAGCTGACATGGTAGGCTTATGCAGAAAGTAAGGAGGCATGGGATAGTGGGAAATTTGGCCAGTTGGATAACGAACTGGCTAACCGATAGAAGTCAGAGAGTGGTGGTAGATGGCAAATATTCAGCCTGGAGCCCAGTTACCAGTGGCGTACCGCAGGGATCAGTTCTGGGTCCTCTGTGATTTTCATTAATGACTTGGATGAGGGAGTTGAAGGGTGCGTCAGTAAATTTGCAGATGGTACGAAGATTGGTGGAGTTGTGGATAGTGAGGAAGGCTGTTGTCGGCTGCAAAGAGACATAGATAGGATGCAGAGCTGGGCTGAGAAGTGGCAGACGGAGTTTAACCCTGAAAAGTGAGAGGTCCATTTTGGAAGGACAAATATGAATGCGGAATACAGGGTTAACGGTAGGGTTCTTGGCAATATAGAGTGGATAGAGCTGTGAAGAAGGCCTATGGTGTGCTAGCGTTCATTTGCAGAGGGATTGAATTTAAGAGCCGTGAGGTGATGATGCAGCTGTACAAAACCTTGGTAAGGCCACATTTGGAGTACTGTGTGCAGTTCATTTTAGGAAGGATGTGGAAGCTTTGGAAAAGGTGCAAAGGTGCTTTACCAGGATGTTGCCTGGAATGGAGAGTAGGTCTTACGAGGAAAGGTTGAGGGTGTTAGGCCTTTTCTCATTACAACGGAGAAGGATGAGGGGAGACTTGATAGAGGTTTATATGATGATCAGGGGAATAGATAGAGTAGACAGTCAGAGACTTTTTTCCCGTGTGGAACAAACCATTACAAGGGGACATAAATTTAAGGTGAATGGTGGAAGATATAGGGAGGATGTCAGAGGTAGGTTCTTTACCCAGAGAGTAGTGGGGGCAAGGAATGCACTGCCTGTGGAAGTAGTTGAGTCGGAAACATTAGGGACCTTCAAGCGGCTATTGGATAGGTACATGGATTATGGTAGAATGATGGGGTGTAGATTAATTTGTTCTTAATCTAGGACAAAAGTTCGGCACAACATCGTGGGCCGAAGGGCCTGTTCTGTGCTGTATTTTTCTATGTTCTAAGTTCTATGCCCTGCTATTTATGCCCAAATACTTCTGATCTTTGTTTTTGTACCCCCTTTTAGAATTGTATCCTTTTATTTATCTTGCGCCTCATTCGTTTTACCAAATTGTCTGACTTCACCCCTCCCAAAATTTAATTTCATCCATCATGCCGTCCGTTTCACCTGCCTATGTCCTCTTGAGGTTTCTACTTTGCCCTTTTACAGTTTTTCTTTTGCAGATGACACAAAATGTAGTCTCAAAAATTAAAGGAAGAGGGAAGTGAAAAGTGTAGAAGCTGTTTAAATCCATAGAATTATGTGTGAGGCATTTGTGGATATATATGGAGCGTTTTCAGAGTCAGTTGGAATAAGAATACAATGTTGTCATTACGTCTGTTGTCCATTTTGTAGCAGTCCGATAAAGTTAGTTCACTAGTGGATAAGGTTTGCTCCTGTTGAATAGTACTGTAGTAGAACGTTTCAAGAAGTTCACTTTGTTTCTGTTATAGAACATAAATCGGAATTGCAGTAATTAATTAAAATAGAATTGCTTAGTTATGGAGGTCTTGTCAAATAAATATCAGTGATCAGATTCAGTTGTATTTTGGTTCTATAACCCAACAAGATGTTGGTCTACTATTGGCTTCCTTATGTATGCCCCCCTCCTCAATCCCCGGCTAAAAGTGCACTGGATATTTTTGTTGGCTTTGCAATCATCCTAGATACAAATGTCTGTTTTGGACAATGGAGCCCTGTACTACTTTTGTCACCCTGAAATGAAATGAAAATCGCTTATTGTCACGAGTAGGCTTCAATGAAGTTACTGTGAAAAGCCCCTAGTCGCCACATTCCGGCGCCTGTCCGGGGAGGCTGGTACGGGAATCGAACCGTGCAGCTGGCCTGCTTGGTCTGCTTTAAAAGCCAGCGATTTAGCCCAGTGAGCTAAACCAGCCCCTGTGTTAGCATCAAGCATCCCCAGGCCTGATTTAGCACAGGTCACATACAGGGTAGCTCTACTTCAAAAATGATTCGTAAACCAATCTCAAGAGCACCTCGGCCTGGATCGTTGGGCTTTTTCCTCTTTTTCACCCCATCATCTTTATCGGATTTTGGACATTGCTGCAATGTTGACAGTTTTTTTTTAAATGCTTATAGGTAACTTGCCTGAGCAGGTCTAATTTCACAAAGATCTCTCATAACTTTTATAAAAGAGGCCTTGAGCCCATCACTGGAGATGAGTTCATGCCACAGAAGTGAAAGGTCTTTGTGCTTCAACCCACTTTCTTACCCAGTGCCCATCTTAAAATGCCCATCTTAAAATGGTCAACGAGGCCTTCCGTGGGTCAAATGGTTCAGTAGGTAAATTGGTTCAGTGTGTAAATATGGACATATAAACTTGGTTCCCTTGTCAGTTGAAGCATCTATCCAGTTCAAACTTAAAAATATTCAGTGATCCTGCCTCCACTGCTCTCTGGGGAAAAGACCCATGACACTGCGAGAAAATAAATTCTGCTAATCTCGGTCTTAAATGGGAGACCCACATTTTTAAACTAGTTCTAGACTCTCCCACAAGAGGAAACATCCCCTCAACAATCACCCTGTCAAACCCCCACAGAATCTTGCATAAAATCACCTGTCAGCACGGTAGCATTGTGGATAGCACAATTGCTTCACAGCTCTAGAGTCCCAGGTTCGATTCCCGGCTTGGGTCACTGTCTGTGCGGAGTCTGTACATCCTCCCCGTGTGTGCGTGGGTTTCCTCCGGGTGCTCCGGTTTCCTCCCACAGTCCAAAGATGTGCAGGTTAGGTGGATTGGCCATGATAAATTGCCCTTAATGTCCAGAATTGCCCTTAGTGCTGGGTGGGGTTACTGGGTTATGGGGATAGGGTGGAGGTGGTGACCTTGGGTAGGGTGCTCTTTCCAAGAGCTGGTGCAGACTCGATGGGCCGAATGGCCTCCTTCTGCATTGTAAATTCTATGATCTATGATTAATCTAGGACAAAGGTTCGGCACAACACCGGCCCCTTATTTCTCATCAAACTGGACTTTCAGCTCGGGGTCCGCCTTCAGGCCTCTGCAGTCTCTAGAATGGCACCCAGACTTGCTGGAGAGAGAGGCAGCCCCACAGTGTCCTTATGGAGAGAGTCAGTTGGGTCTTTTTGGAACGGGTTAGTTGCATCTCTTCAGGCAGCCAGAATCAAAACTGAAACCAAACTGGAACATTATGACTCTGAAAACATTACAGTGGGATCAATATATAGAATTTACAGTGTAGAAGGAGGCCATTCAGCCCATCGAGTCTGCACCGGCCCCTGGAAAGAACACCCAAACCCACATCGCCACCCCACCCCCGCAACCCAGTAACTCCATTCACCTTCCTAACCACTTGCTCTCCTTGTTATCTTGTCCTGATTCATGTACCAGGTCACCCAGATCCCTCTGTACCTCAGAGTTCTGTAACCCCTCTCCATTTAAATAATATTCTGTTTTTCTATTCTTCCTGCCCAAGTGGACAAGTTCACATTTTCCCCTATTATACTCCATCTGCCAATGCTTTCCTATTATCACTCTTTGCAGACACCTTATGACAACTTACTTTCCTGCCCATCTTTGTGGCATCAGCAAATTTAGCAACCATCCCATCGGTTCTGTCACCGAAGTCATTAATATAGATTGTAAATGCATGGAGTAGCTTGCTACTGAGCTATATGTTAGGTGGGGTTACTGGGTTATGGGGACGGGGTGGAGGTGTGGGCTTAAGTAAGGTGCTCTTTCCAAAGGCTGGTGCAGACTCGATAGGCCGAATGGCCTTCTGCACTGTAAATTCTATGATTTTATGATCAAGATGCTCTCTGCTTCAAAGCCTGGCCTGTGCTGAGTTAGTGGAGTTTAACATGGGTGATACATTTAATAATAATAATAATAATAATAATAATAATCATAATAATAATCGCTTATTGTCACAAGTAGGCTTCAATGAAGTTACTGTGAAAAGCCCCTGCTCACCACATTCCGGCGCCTGTTCGGGGAGGCTGGTACGAGAATTGAACCGTGCTGCTGGCATTGTTCTGCATTACAAGCCAGCTGTTTAGCCCACTGTGCTAAACCCATGTGTTTATGTGGCTAATTACCCCTGGGAAAGGGAGGAGGAAAAGGGTTGCAGTTTGCCCTCTTGATTACCTGTACCAACTCCACTGTAAAGTATTTGTGCATTGATATCAGATGAGAATAGGCGAAAGCTTGGCTGTGATCCATCCCATGGTCAAAGTGCCTGTAAAGGCCCAGTTGAATGAGGTGCTATATGATTGACAGCTTCTGTAGGACCCATAGAACGAGTGAGAACGTTTAGGTAAGGAGAGGAGAAAAAATGGGCTAAAGAAAACCTATTCGGTAAATGTACCCTTCACTTTAAATATCTGTGTTCAAAACAGGCAGTCACATATATCATCCAAAAAATGATGACCATTATCCCTATGCATTCGTGCCAACTTTGAAGTTATTGGTCATCGAGTCTTCAGCACTTCATTTACTTCGAGCAAAAATAGCTGTGCTTATTTACAATAAGTATGAGGAATCATCGATCACATGAGCTGGGTTCCCCAGAGGACACACTTTTTTTTGTCGGTGTACACAATTTCTGGACTTGCAGAAACATGTTTGGGTTGTGAAACTTTAGCTGAAGTGTCTTAAAATTGGAAGGAAATTTATTTTGACGTGCAGATCGATTGAACGCAAATTCCATATGTGCTGAGATTATAAAACAAGGCGGTGATGACATTTAGCAAAAGGAGCTCGGTGGTTGATGTTATCAAGACACTGGTATTGGCTCCTGACGTTGTCGTCATCATGTGATCTATCTTGCTTAACTAGCTGTTTCTATAAGAATTATCGGTGCAATAAATGTAAATGATCGAAGTGCCTTGAATATTTTCTGTGCTTGTGTAGTCTGTCAAACTGTAGGGTGGGAATCTCCAGTTCCCCAGCCGTGTGTTTCTTGGCGGCTCGCTGTTTGCTGGCTGCGGGATTCGATACTGCCACCGCTTGTCAATGGGATATCCCATTGAAGCCCCTCCACGCCGCCGGGAAACCTGTGGGCGGGGCTGCACTGCCGGCAGCACCAGAGAATCCCAACGGCAGAGAATTCCGGACTCTTGATCAATCGACTGCTGTATTATTTCGGCACTTAAAAAAAAATCATAGTATTGGAAAGCTTTTGTTCGTCGCTATACCAACCATCGCGCACAGCAGGCATGCCGCAGACCTGCTACGAGTGGTGGGGACTGTACCCGTTCATACCAAGTTTTAAAATAATTAAGAGTACCCAATTATTTATTCCCGATTAAGGGGCAATTTATCGTGGCCAATCCACCTACCCCGCACATCTTTGGGTTGTGGGGGCGAGACCCATGCAGACAGGGGGAGAATATGCAGACTCCACACGGACAGTGACCCGGGCCAGGATTGAACCTGGGACCTCGGTGCCATGAGGCAGCTGTGCTAATTGCTGCGCCACCATGCCACCCAGTGCTGTACTGATTTAGTGCCACATTGGCAAATTCAGCACAGATGTGTGGGCAAGCTCTCTGGCCAGGGCGGACCTTCCAGCTGACCCTTCACCTGCCCTCACAGATGGTGCCTTTCCCAAGGATCATTTTTTTAAAAAAAACCTTCCTCTTTCTTGCTCGCAGATGCTGAGGTAATATGTCAATCTCCTGACTTGTGATCAGCGAACACTGCCCGACCGATTGATCCAAGCTGGGCTCCTCCTGCTCTTTGTTTACCTTTTTCATTCTCAGAGGCACCTTGTATAAAATGGCAGAATTGTGTAGTGAAGCGGCAATGTTGGAGCCAGCAATGGGCAGACAGCGTAAACAATTCAGTTTGTTCACTATAAACAGCACTAGTGAGCTTACTGCACCACAGAATGTTGGCATGCCGGGGGTTGTGTTCACGTCTTTCCTGAGCTCTATCATATGACTTTTCTAGTGGTTCATAAAATAAATTCTCCCGAATGTCACTTCAGATAAGGCCCGGTGTGCTGCTTTACTACTTTTTTTTATAGCGTGCTGAAACAGGGGATAGGTTGCTGCAAAATACTGACAAGTCACTCAAACTGTGAGGAAACGGGGGAAACATTCTCACCCCACTTAATTTACTCCTCGTGCCTTGGTGACGCCTCCTTGACTCTTCAACAAGTGCTAAGCTCTACATTTCTCGCCATAAACCGTCCCACCCCACTTTCCTTCTTTGAGAGATTCTCCTTAAAACCTACATTGAGCAAATTCTTCTTGGTCCTTCCCAATATTGCCTTTGGATGGAAATCCACTGATTTTTGATCATGCCTACGTGAAGTGCCTCGGGATTTTTTTCTATGATAAAAGAATGTATACATGCAATTGGTCGTGGATGGAGTAGTTTGGGGCAGCAGGGTAGCATGGTGGTTAGCATAAATGCTTCACAGCTCCAGGGTCCCAGGTTCGATTCCCGGCTGGGTCACTGTCTGTGTGGAGTCTGCACGTCCTCCCCCTGTGTGCGTGGGTTTCCTCCGGGTGCTCCGGTTTCCTCCCACAGTCCAAAGATGTGCGGGTTAGGTGGATTGGCCATGCTAAATTGCCCGCAGTGTCCTAATAAAAGTAAGGTTGGGGGGGGGGGGGGGGGGG
Organism: Scyliorhinus canicula; assembly: GCF_902713615.1. NCBI lineage: Eukaryota > Metazoa > Chordata > Chondrichthyes > Carcharhiniformes > Scyliorhinidae > Scyliorhinus > Scyliorhinus canicula. Next base: position 9,069,283 of record NC_052173.1, on the reverse strand, counting down.
GTTGTTGGGTTATGGGTATAGGGTGGATACGTGGGTTTGAGTGGGGTGATCATGGCTCGGCACAACATTGAGGGCCGAAGGGCCTGTTCTGTGCTGTACTGTTCTATGTTCTATGTTCTAGTCAGGATGGAACGTTTTCCTCATGGGAAACTGGTTAAAAATCCACATCCTGTTGCTTGAACTTCATATTTCTAAGCATTCTGCTCCCAGTTGCAAGTGACATTTGAACTCTGTTGTAGTGCTGCCCATGTTTGCTGCAAGCACGCTGCCTTGAAGTGGCTGAGTTCTCATTCAACCCCTGACAGCTAATGCAGGACAGCATCAGTAGCAATCATGGAGCAGTAACGTTACTTTAGAGTATGATCGCATGGGGCGGCACGGTAGCGCTGTTAGCACTGTTGCTTCACAACGCCAGAGTCCCAGGTTCGATTCCCGGCTTGGTCACTGTCTGTGTGGAGTCTGCGCGTCCTCCCCGTGTCTGCGTGGGTTTCCTCCGGGCGCTCCGGTTTCCTCCCACAGTCCAAAGATGTGTTGTTAGGAGAATTGTACATTCTGAATTCTCCCTCTGTGTAACCGAACAGGTGCCGGAGTGTGGCGACTAGGGGCTTTTCACAGTAACTTCATTACAGTGTTAATATAAGTCTACTTGTGACACTAATAAAAGATTATTATTATTATTAAAAGGAGCAAAATAATAGAAAAAAGGCTACCTACATATTTTCTGAAAAATAACTACTTTTGTTAATGCAACAAATTTGTGTTCCTTTTAACAGATTCTAGTCAAGAATATACGGATTCCACCGGAATTGATCTGCACGAGTTTATAGTAAATACACTGAAAAATAACCCCAGGTAAAAGACTTTCCATTGCAGAAATAAGAATCTCATCATAATTTAAGGTGAACTTTGAAAGTTCGTTGTATTGGCAGGAACTATGGGATATTTGTGATGGGTAGAGTTCAGTCTCGTGTCTGTGGACAGATTATCCAGGTTGTTAGGCAAGTGTGTGTATGACCTTGTTCTCCTTTGTTAGCTTCTGATAGTCTCTCAGTCTGGCTTCTGGACTACACTTTTAAAGTACTTCACTGTTTGTAAAGCACTTTGAGATGTCCTGTGTTTTGTCAAAATGCTATATAAATGCAAGTCTTTTTTCCCCCAGAAGCTGTTGCACTTTTGAGATGGAGGTGAGGTGTTTTTGTCTAATCATTAAGAAAGTATAGTGTATGGCACCTACTCTTCCTGCTGGTGACTATATTGAGTGAGTGTATTTGGGTGACCATTCATAATTAGGGTACGTAGTGCCAGTCTAGTATTCCATGTAAATTTAATGTGGTCTGTGAACTGATGCAAGGGTTCAATTGCAGCTTCAATCTCACTGTTCGGCAATGTTTTTGTCGGCTGTAGTTTATTGCAATTCGGTATTCATTCTCAAAAACTCTCACGTTGATCATTGTGGTGATAGCATGGTTGTGCTATAATTCACTGACTGACCACGAGGAGTCTCAGGATATAAGTGAATGTTTGAGTCAGGTGACCTCAGACTGGCTGGAGGAAGCTGGAGAGAAGTTGCTTGTGCACGGTCATACTGTTATTCATCTGTTGTTTTGTATATATTTGACCTACAGTTAATGTTAACAAATCGTTTTTAGCTGTAGCTCCAAGTGTTCTTGAAACATAAACTTGGCCATCCAACAAGAACATTACAGTCGTGACATCACAGAAGTGAAACAATGATTCTAACAGCGTAAAGTACACATCACAAAATGTTTGAGCAGTGGATTGCCGGGTTGTCAGCAATACACAGTGCATTGCATCTTATCTTGTGATTTTCCAGCAACAGAAGCTACTTCAGTCTGCGCAGGATTGAACATGAATAGAGGAGTTTCTTTGATTGTGATCCTGGGGCCGCTGCAATCCATTTTGCATTGCCCATCCTTAGCTGCTGTGTGAATGTGGTGATGGAGCATCGCCTTGAAGCACGGCAAGCAGCTTAATTCAACTCAGTGACTTGCTAGGCAGTGAAGAATGATCGATGAGGGAGTCGCATATAGGCCAGAGTGGGAAGGCTGGCAGGTTTCCTTCCTAAATGGGTTACTTGTGGACCAGTTAGGTTTCCATAATAATCTGAGTGTTTTATTTCCAGGTTTCTTTTGAACTGAATTCAAATTCTCAAGCTACCATGATGAGATTTGAACTCCAGTTCTCGGGATTATATTAGCCAAGTAATATGACAACGACACACTACCCTACCCCTTTTAATGATGCATTTCGGACTTCCGTACCCTTTCACCTACATCACTGTCTGCATTGTGTGTTGACACGAGAAATACAGTAAAGTTTGGGGAAATTATTAATAAACTTGGCAGTATATAATGACCAGTGTTGAGTTTGCAAGGCTGTCATTTAATCGTGGGCATTCACATTCGTAAACTGCTTGAACTTTATTCTCACAGCGTCTGATCAAATTACAGTCTTATAACACTTTGGAATTTATCTATGCCAGCGTTATATTCTGAGTGAGTAAGGCAGCCACCAGCTGTTACGGTAAAGTTAACATGGAATTCAAAGTGCAATGCTATTCGATTAAAGTTACTGTGTATTTTCATTTTCAACCTGTTTTTAATCTGTAACAATGATGTGTGACCAGCACTCAGCTCCTAAACGAGGCAGAGTAAAATTCTTTAAAGTCAAATGCAAAACTGAACTTGTCTTTGATTTCCATCATCACAGTCAATTTGAGCTGAAATGGCTTGAATGTTCGCCTCAGGTATTTGCTGAAATGCTAACTACTTTTAAAAGTAGAATCGACATATCAGCCTCGTAGGATGGAACGTCATGGCAAGAATTTTCCAAAACACTTTTAAACTTTACTGTGACATGCTTTATTGTGGGATGCGGACATTGCTGGCTGGGCCTGCATTTATTGCCTGTCCCTGATTGTCCTTGAACTGAGTGTTTGCCAGCTATTTCAGAGGGCATTTCAGAGTCAACCACATTGCTGTGTCGATGGTAGCCATGATGTGGAGATGCTGGCATTGGACTGGGATGGGCACAGCAAGAAATCTTGCAACACCAGATTAAAGTCCAACAGGTTTGTTTCAAACTACCCAGCCTTTAGAACAGCGACCACGACACCACACAACCCTGCCATGGCAATCTCTGCAAGACGTGCCAGATCATCGACATGGCTACCACCATTACACGTGGGAACACCACCCACCAGGTACACAGTACATACTCGTGCGATTCAGGATGGCAGCCGGTGACTAGTGGCCTGCCTCAGGGGTCTGTGCTGGGACCACAACTTTTCCCAATATACATTAATGATCTGGAAGAAGGAACTGAAGGCACTGTTGCTAAGTTTGAGATGATACAAAGATCTGTAGAGGGACAGGTAGTATTGAGGAAGCAATGGGGCTGCAGAAGGACTTGGACAGGCTAGGAGAGTGGGCAATGAAGTGACAAATGAAGTACAATGTGGAAAAGTGTGAAGTTATGCACTTTGGAAGGAGGAATTTAGGCATCAACTATTTTCTGAATGGGGAAATGCTTCGGAAAGCAGAAGCACAAAGGGACTTGGGAGTCCTTGTTCGTGATTCTCTTAAGGTTAACATGCAGGTTCAGTGAGCAGTTAGGAAGGCAAATACAATGTTAGCATTCATGTCGAGAGGGCTAGAATACAAGACCAGGGAAGTACTTCTGAGGCTGTATAAGGCTCTGGTCAGACCCCATTTGGAGTATTGTGAGCAGTTATGGCCCCATATCTAAGGAAGGATATGCTGGCCTTGGAAAGGGACCAGAGGAGGTTCACAAGAATGATCTCTGGAATGAAGAACTTGTCGTATGAGGAACATTTGAGGACTCTGGGTCTGGACTCGGAGTTTAGAAGGATGAGGGGGGATCTTATTGAAACTTACAGGATACTGCAAAGCCTGGATAGAGTGGACGTGGAGAGGATGCTTCCACTTGTAGGAAAAACTAGAACTAGAGGACACAATCTCAGACTGAAGGGATGATCCTTTAAAACAGAGATGAGGAGGAATTTCTTCAGCCAGAGGGTGGTGAATCTGTGGAACTCTTTGCCGCAGAAGGCTGTGGAGGCCAAATCACTTGAGTGTCTTTAAGACAGAGATAGATAGGTTCTTGATTAATAAGGGGATCAGGGGTTATGGGGAGAAGGCAGGAGAATGGGGATGAGAAAAATATCAGCCATGATTGCATGACGGAGCAGACTCGATGGGCCGAGTGGCCTAATTCTGCTCCTATGTCTTATGGTCTTATGGACTCGGCCAATGTTGTCTACCTCATACGCTGCAGGAAAGTATGTCCCGAAGCGTGGTACATTGGCGAGACAATGCAGACGCTGCGACAACGGATGAACGGACATCGCGCGACAATCACCAGGCAGGAATGTTCCCTTCCAGTCGGGGAATACTTCAGCAGTCAGGGGCATTCAGCCTCTGATCTTCGGGTAAGCGTTCTCCAAGGCGGCCTTCAGGACACGCGACAACGCAGAATCGCCGAGCAGAAACTTATAGCCAAGTTCCGCATGCATGAGTACGTCCTCAACCGGGACCTTGGATTCAAGTCTCATTACATTCATCCCCCACCATCTGGCCTGGGCTTGTGAAATCCTACCAACTGTCCTGGCTTAAGACAATTCACACCTTTTAACCTGTGATTAGCCCTCTCTCCAGTTGTTCTGTCTGGACCTGTAAATACTTAATTTCCTGCAAAGTATCATCTTGCATCATTGGCTTTGTCTATATATGCTGTCTTTGTGTAACCTACCTCTTCACTCACCTGAGGAGGGAGCGGCACTCTGAAAGCTCGTGATTCCAAATAAACCTGTTGGACTTTAACCTGGTGTTGTAAGACCTCTTACATCGCTGTGGATCTGGAGTCACATAGACACATAGAACAGTACAGTACAGAACAGGCCCATCAGCCCTCGATGTTGTGCCGAGCATTGTCCGAAACCAAGATCAAGCTATCCCACTCCCTGTCATTCTGGTGTGCTGCATGTGCCTATCCAATAACCGCTTGAAAGTTCCTAAAGTGTCCGACTCCACTATCACAGCAGGCAGTCCATTCCACACCCTAACCACTCTCTGAGTAAAGAACCTACCTCGGACATCCCTCCTATAATCTCCAACCCTGAATCTTATAGTTATGCCCCCTTGTAACAGCTACATCCACCCAAGGAAATAGTCTCTGAATGTCTACTTTATCTATCCCGCTCATCATCTTATAAACCTCAATTAAGTTGCCTGTCATCCTCATTTGCTCCAATGAGAAAAGCCTTAACTCCCTCAACCTTTCCTCATAAGACCTACCCTCCAATCCAGGCAGCATCCTGCTAAATCACCTTTGGATAGGATAGCAGATTTCCTTCCCCGAGGTGTTTTTTTTTACAACAATTGACGATTCATTTTAATTCCAGATTTTTATTTTTTGATACAGTAGTAGACAAGACCCTAAACTCATTTTTCCCCCAATCATTGGACCCCAACTGAAATGAATTTGCCCTGTCAAAGTGTCAGTCACTGCCACAACCGGTTGGCCAAAGAGAGAGGGACAGCCTGATGCAGAACAGTACTGGAGATCCACAGATAGGAGAAGGGAATTGGAAAGAATAAATCTCCAAAAAGATCGAGGAGTGACGACTCAGGACGGCATGCAGGTGATTGGTTGCTCCAAGGAGCCTGGGGATAAGGAGTCTGTAGCTGAGGGAGTTAACGGGACAGAGCATCAGGATGCAGGGAGTGTCGAGGAGCAAGGTTAAGAAAGCTACTCTCTTGTGCTGACTCACCAAGTTGGAGCTCATGGATTAAACGGGTCAGTGGCAACATGGTGCAAAATTGGCTGAGTGACAGCAAACGGAGTAAAGGTTTGTATTTTGACTGGAGCAAGATGTGTCGTGGTTTCCTTAGGGGTCGGTGTTGGATCTGCTGTTTTCTCTAATAAGTTAATGACCTGGACCTTGGTGTATAGGGTACGATCTCAAAATTTGCGGGTGACACAAAACTTGTCGTGTTGTGAACTGCGAGGAGGGCAGTGGCGAACATCAAAAGGATACAGACCGGTTGATGGAATGGGCGGACAAGTGACAGATGAAATTTGATGCAGAGAAATGTGAAGTGATTAATTTTAAGAATGGGGAGAGGCAAAGTAAAATCAATGGTACAATAGTAAAGGTGCAGGAGCAGAGGGATACAGCTTTATAATTATCAGTTAAACAGTTGTTCAATAAAAGGAAAAACTTGAACTTACTATCTGCACCTTCCACTAATTCCAATTAAGCAACTCAATACAGTTCAAATGCCACTTATAAATAAAGTTAACACAACAGGTTTACTTGCTTAGCTGCGTAGAGTTTTGAAGAGAGTTTTTTTCAAGAGCACATTTGATACACTTTTGTTTTGTCAGTCTTGAGTCCTATATCAAACTGCTGTTAAACTTCAAATATTCTAGCAGACTGCAAAACTACGTTCAGACCTGGCTCCTTCCATTAATTACGTACTCTGTATACCACTAAGGTCCATGACCTCCTTAGCTAGGACTAAACGCCACTCCCTCATTATCTACACGCCAGGGAATCTCCAGCAATCAAAACACAATTTCATTAACCCTTTATCTGTAACCAAGAAGTGGCAAGAGTCAATTATTACCTCACCTTTTGTGACTCTTTAACTACAGCTTTAGCAGACACACTGTATGTTTGTGTTTTAAACCAAGGGTTTTAATAACATTGCTGCAACAACTTTGAAATATAATATCTAATAATTTCTACATGCATCAGAAAAGGAATTATACAAAAGGTGATCACACAGATTAAATGATAATTCAGTCTGGGATTTTGCATCGTTACTTATTAAGACTGTGTTCCTAAAATTCAGCTATGTATCATAGTACGCTTCCGAAGGTCAGAAGTGAACATGATCAGACATCTGGCACAAAAGACTGCTATAAGTATGTAGTTTTACTGAGCAACGGCACCACGGTAGCATTGTGGATAGCACAATCGCTTCACAGCTCCAGGGTCCCAGGTTCAATTCCGGCTTGGGTCACTGTCTGTGCGGAGTCTGGAACCTGGAAAGAGCACTCTACCCAAGGTTAACACCTCCACCCTATCCCCATAACCCAGTAACCCCACCCAACACTAAGGGCAATTTTGGACACTAAGGGTAATTTATCATGGCCAATCCACCTAACCTGCACATTTTGGACTTGTGGGAGGAAACCGGAGCACCCGGAGGAAACCCACGCACACACGGGGAGAACATGCAGACTCCGCACAGACAGTGACCCAAAGCCGGAATTGAACTGGGTCCCTGGCGCTGTGCAGCAGCAGTGCTACATAGCTGCCAGAGATGATGATAATACACCTTGACATTACCTGCAACACTTTTCCTTTGAAGGTGGCCCATTGTTGAGCCACCGTCTTTCGGGCCAACATTTCAACTCTGATGCATTCTCATCCCATCAAAGTTGGCTTTCCTGGAATTAATTATCCCTGCTCTGGATTGTTTCTTTTCCATGGTCAACTTCAACCTTATGATGCAAGGGGTCACTGACCCCTGACATTTGTTCCACTTGGGTCAACTTATTCCCCAGAACCCGGTCGAACAATGCTGCACTCTCATAGGAACATAAGAATGAGGATCAGAAGTTTACCCGTGGGCAGGGTCGACCTGTTCCTCGGCAGTGGTAACATCTCCAGTGGCTTTAGAGAAGCCAAGTGAGGTCAGGGAAACAGAACAGCTGCAGAACAAAGCCCCTGGCATTTTTCCTGACTGCATAGTAATCCAGTCTATGGCCTAACTGACCCTGTCGGAAGATGCCAAAATGGCACTACTTGCCATCTGGTTATCCAAAACCTATTTTATAACTTTTGAAGATCTTAAGGATGTAATGAATAGGTCTCCCTTAGTTACGGCTCAGCAAGTCAGCCTGGTGCTAAAAGTAAGTCAGCACAGACAGCCCAAACCGAAACTGAGGTGGAGGGAGTTGCAGAGTGCTATTATTTTCAAAGTGAGGCACTGATGAGCAAAGCACCTCCTCACAGAGCTGCAGACAAGGAGTGGCCAGTGATTCACAAGTGTCGCCAATGTATCCAAGGGGAAATATGAAGGCTGGCTCACAAAATCCCGGTGGCTGCACATATCAGTATCCAAAAAGCCCCAAGCCCGCAAAGTCCCAGCACATTTGCTGGCCATGCCTCCACAAAGGTGTGGTAAGTTTCTGCAAGTAAACTGCCCCACCTGTCGGGTATTGGAGAAACCGCAGCCTGCAAGTAAACCTGCACCTGTGATTGCCATAGCTGCATCAGCAAGGTGCTAGTGGATTGTGTGGGACCCTAACTGCAAACAAAAGAGCGCTGCCAGTGCATTCTTACTATTATGGACATAGCTACCCAACTCCCAGAGGCCATTCTCCTGAGATCTGCTCTGCCACGATAGTTCTTTACCCGATATGTGGGCAGCACGGTAGCACAGTGGTTAGGACGGTTGCTTCACAGCGCCAGGGACCCAGGTTTTATTCCCGGCTTGGGTCGCTGTCTCTGCGGAGTCTGCACGTTCTCCCCGTGCCTGCATGGGTTTCCTCCGGGTGCTCCGGTTTCCTCCCACAGTCCAAAGATGTGCAGGTTAGGTGGATTGGCCATGCTAAATTGTCCTTAGTGTCCAAAAGGTTTAGGAGGGGGTTATTGGGTTGCGGGGATTGGGTGGAAGTGAGGCCTTCAGTGGGTCGGTGCAGACTCGATGGGCCGAATGGCCTCTTTCTGCACTGTATGTGCTATGTTCTATGTGGGCTGTCCACCGAGATTCCAGTCAGATCCGGGCTCGAATTTCATGCCCGGAATGTTCCGGAAGTCGTGGGTGTAACCCAGCTAAATTCCTCCGCATACCACTCACAGTCACAAAGAGCTTTAGCGGGGTACCACTAGAACCCAAGAACACCGATCAGGGCATATCGTCACGGGTACTCCCATGACTGAGATAAAGGCCTCGATTGTCTTCTGTTAACCAGCAGGAATGAATCCACTGGGTTTACCCCTTTTCAATTAGTTAACAGACATCAAGTGAAGGGTCCCCTGAAACTAATCCTGGAGAGAAACTTCAAGAACAGAAGAAGGGGGTCTTCATGTTGGACTATATATCTGCGTTCTGTGTGCCGTTCACAAGAGCCTGTGATGTCACTCAGGAGCAATTAAAAAGCTGCCAAACAGCAATAAAAAAACGGACAGACAAACATGTCTAAACCCGAATCCTTCAGCCGAGAGACTGGAAGTGCTGCTACTGATACAGGGAGATTTCCTGAAAGTCCGAATCAGTGGCCTGTATAGCGTAGCAAAGTGAATTGGGGCGGTGAACTATTTAATCAACACCCCAGACCCATGTCAACGTGTTCGAGCAGAAGCCCAGGAAATGCTCTGTCAGATAGCAAAAGAGCTGGAGGATGAAATAGGCCATGAGGATGGATTCGAGGGAGTAAAAATAGAAAATGCTGGATAAACGCAGCAGTTCTGGCTGCACCTGTGGAGAGAGAAACCGAGTTAATGTTTCTACATCTGGAGAAGTCATGTGGGCCTGAAACGTTAACTCTGATTCTCTCTCCACAGATGCTGTCAGACCTGCTGCGTTTATCCAGCATTTTCTGTTTTTATTTCAAATTTCCAGCACCTGAAGTATTCTGTTTTTCTATGAATCTGAGGGAGGCCTGGGTGCGTCCAAAATTGGATCCCCTAATGTCTGGTTAGCAAACACGGATATTTTCCAGACATTAGATGCCATATTTAGCCATTTAAACGCGGAAGCAACATTTACCAGCACCTGTAGCGACATGTCCGGCTGCACCACTTTAACTCCACATGATATGGATGTGGGAGAGAACCCTCCCATGAAGCAGAATTCCGACAGGGAAACTGACCCAGGTCCGGGAAGAGATCAATATAAACTGGAGCTCAAACTGAGCAGCGGAAGCTGGAATTCCCCAGTTGTACTCGTGCCTAATCGGAATGGCTCCATGGCATTAATGACCCAAAGATTCATGCAGTAACCAGAGCTGACCTGATCCACTGGCTGGAAGACAGCACAGAGTCAGTAACACATGAGATTGACTTATTAAAGGGATATTGGCAAATGCCTTTAACTCCAGATGGGTTATTCAAGTATCAAACAATGCCGTTTGGACTCTGCCCCAAAAGGCTGATGAACCAGCTAGTTAACCAGCCTACGCAACATATCGTGACACCTGGGAAAGCCAACCATTGCAACTGGAAGGCCCCTACTGAAGGTTACAGTCTACTGTCCTTGTGATCAACCGTGCAAAAAGCGAGTTTGCTTATGCTCCAATCACCTCCATAGGACACGTGGTGGGTCAAGGAGCAGTACTGCCCAGAACTGCGAAGACACGAGCAGCAGCGACTTTTCCCATCCCCCCCACAACCAAATAGAAAATATTGAGATTCCTCGGGATATGTGGTTTCTCCTGTACGTTTATCCCTAACCTCAATACTATAGCTGCCTCACTAATAGATCTTTACAGAAAAAGAGCAATTGTATTGTGGACAGAGATGCCAGTAAGCCTTTTGAGAAGCTGAAAGCCATTCCAGCAAACAAACCCCTGTTAACAGCCCTCGACTTCAACAAAGCATATAACGCAGCCATCCTTGCTGGTGACCTCGGGGTCAGGACTGTCTCACTCCAGATGGATGAAGCAGACATAACAACCAAACGGGTATTTCGCCCAAGAAACTGAACAATCAGAAACGCTGTGGAAAATGATTACTGGCTTTCAAACACTTTTTGAGATCTATATCCGAAATGGATAGACCGAGGCCTACAAGGTTATCGGTCAAGTGCTGGAAAATGGGATTCGAATAGTTCGGTGGTTGTTTTGGTCCGGCGCAGATGGGACGGGCCGAAGGGCCTTTTCTGTGCTGTATGACTCTTGTGATCGAGACCACGATCGATACAGACCACAACCCTTTAACCTTTGTGGAAACGTTCAAAATCACTGTGGGATTATATTGTTGGGAGTTTGTTCCTCCAAGCATATCACCATATCACTTCAAATTTACACACATGGCAGGAAAAAAAGAATGTGATTGTGGACGTTCTCTCCCGAGTTACAAATTGACAAAGAAACCTGAAATTCAACTGAAGCAACCGAGTAAAAGGGAAGATGTGTATGTATGGATTCTGTTCACTCCTTTAATTTTTCTGTTTTATTCCCAGTCTTGCGATGAAATGAGAGTGAATCTTGTTTAATTCCCCGTGGTGAGGATATGCTATCTTTTAAAGATACAAGTTCTAATTTTTTCTGGATTGTTAAATAAAATGGAAACCCTCAGCAGACAGTGGAGACTGCCAGACAGCTACGGCATACAACTTGGATTGCACCAAGTGGGAGGAATAGCAAAAACACTCAACCCCCTAGCGAACTTGGAACATTCCAGCTCCTGTTGGCTTTGCACTACCCTGAAATGTAGCAAATATTTCTGAGATTAGACATCTAAAACAATGACTGCAACACACAATGGACTAATAGAATTTCTCTGGCATATAGTCAGTAGGGTACTTTAATTCTGCTTACCAAGCAGGAGAGTGCTGTACTGAAACAGGATGTTGAATCTCTCTCTCTCTCTTACTCGCTCTCCACCCTCATGCAAGTATTGTGCCCGGATTTGCAAAGCAACCATCCTGCGAAGAAAATCTCTCTGCAAACCAAGATCTTTTGGGAAGTAAAGTATGGAAATCTGCTCCATACAGCTAAACCCAGGAAGGCAACAAGGATAAAATCACCACATTTAGAAGCCAAAGAACAGTTAACCATACCCTTCTTCGTTTTCTCTTCTTCACGAATTGTAAAATAATCTGTAAATTGTCCTCTTCTGCCATCTGTACGTGTGTGTGTGTGTGTGTGTGTGTGTGGGCCCAGGGAATGTGTGTGACATGTGAATCGTGTTGCGATTTACATTGTTTTTTTAAATTCAGGAAATGGTTTCACTAAATTTACCTTGAAATTTGTTTAGCTTCAGAAACCTGCTTGACTAATTCTTTACAATCTGAAAGCGTAAATAACGTTAATGGTCTCTATGGAGATAATAACGCAAGGAAATAATGGTAGTTGCTTTGCATATCATAGTTTTACTGTATTAAATATATATTACTGTATAAATCCATTATTGTGTCTTCCAGGGACAGGATGATGCTGCTAAAATTAGAACAAGAAATTCTGGACTTTATCAGTGATAATAAGTAAGTAAACTATTGCTGTCTGTGTTCACACAAATGGTGTTATGTGAGCTGACCAGTGTGCCAATGAAAGCAAGCTTGAACATTTAACCAAGTTTTATTCCGATAATTTTGCATATTTCACATATGACGAACCCTTTTAAAGTTTATTTTGATTATTTTTTGCTTTCGGAGCTGAACTTCATTTGAAAAATACAGGGTTAGGGTTTCTGTTTCCTAAATTTGGAAGTTGTTTTGGTGAAAGGAGACGCGAAATGTGTGCTATGTTAATAAGGTTCTGGTTTTAGCATGCAAATCGGGTTTTATTTGCTGATTGCCAGAATTTGAATGTGCCTGGAGGTGTGAAAACTGCCATTGAGTGCTGACAAGACACCATTTTCGCGAAGCAGTGCGTGGGGGCTCCATGCGCCCACTTCTACTAAAGGTTGTGGAGTGTGCTGGCCGACGCACGGTTTGACATGTTTCACAATGACCCATGACTGAGTGCGAGGGTGCAGACGTTCCCTAAGATACTGAAGGAACTGGTGGAAGACGTTCAGAGGAGGAGGAATGCCCAGTACCCAGGAGCTAAAAAGCCCACTCACCCTCCAGATTCCCACTGCTGCAGCAGCAGATACTGCTCTGCATGGCCTCATACTTCGTCCATCCCTTCTGCAGACCAAGTGGAATCATTAGCAAGATGCCCATGAGACCCCCCCCCCCCCCCGCTTTCTCCTGCGGACTCCGGATAAGGTGTCCAAGTGGCAAAGCACTCATTGTTTTTGGGCAAAGCCCTCTGACAATTTACAGATAAAAATATTGCTAAAGTCTTGACAAGGAGTGTCCCAGAAAATCTGCCAGATGCGTTTCAAACGTCCCCTTTAAACCTCCTGCAAATGATCCAATTGCAATGAGGTTTATGCCGACAAGATCCAAAATTGTGCGCGCAGAAGTGAATTTGTTTCGTCATTGATTTGTATCTGAGATTTTGATGCTTTGCACTTGTGAATGGTTGGTTTCGACGCTTGGCTTGACATTTTCCGAATTCAGAATTTTCAGCAAATTGCCGTGTTGTAAATTTCTAGTGTGAAGCTCAAATTTAAACCGAGCAAAATGACGCAGGAACTGGGGTATTATTTGATCTTAATTAGTATTAAAGATGTGACTTAGAAAGTAAATAAGCATTCTGCATAATGTGCTCTGGCCCGTGGAATGAGATAGTGTAAGGAAAGAAAAATGGCTCAAATTTATGCAGCATCTTCTCCGAAAGCTCCTTCGAGCCAGTAGGTAATTTCTCGAGTGCAGCCCCTGTTGCTATGCAGACACCATGACAGCCAATTTGTGCACATCACGAATCTGCACAAGTGACCAGTTAACCTGCTTTGGGTTAGGTGAGGGCAGAATATTGTTGAGGATACTGTTGTGTTATGCTTCTTCACGTAGCATAAGCTGCTTCCTTGATGTATACTCTGACAAAGGAAGGTTCAGACTTGGAGATAGGTTTGACACATTTATTGAACAGTTAACAATTCTCCTACTTGACTCTCCTGCTTATCTTACTATAGTAACTCAGTCTAACTAACCAGTCTGCTCTAAGCCATGTGGTGGGTGTGATGCTCTGATCTGCCCCTGTCTCTCTCAGTGTTGCCTATGGAAAGAGAAAGAGCAGGTGTGCCCTGTCCTTTTATATGGGTCGCCCCCTTGTGGTAGTGTCACCTCTGGGTGTGTCTTGACTGCCCATTGGTCATGTCCTATCTTACTGACCTATTGGTTGAATGTCTGTGTGTCATGGTGTCTCTGCTGCTCCCTCTAGTGTTTATTTAGTCCCAGTGTATTTACATTAACCCCTTGTGTATCTACAGTGATGCATATCACCATAGATACCAGAACTCCCTGTTCCTCTCGTCATCCTATGGAATTTTTAATTTCCATTTATTGTATAATCCACAGAATGGTACCTCTAACAATGCAGCATTCCTCCATTTCTCCATAGGAGGTGTCAGCCTCGATTTAAACATTCAAAGTAAAGAAATTGAGCTGCTTTCTCAAATCAAAGCTCCTGCACAAACATTTTATTTAACAACTTTGTTATTTTCAGTAATCAGTACAAGAAATTTCCTCAGATGACCTCCTACCACAGAATGCTCTTACATAGGGTGGCTGCATACTTTGGAATGGATCACAATGTTGACCAAACTGGAAAAGCTGTTATAATTAATAAGACAATAAATACGAGAATGTAAGTATGATGTGATTGGAGATCACTTTTGCTTGGTGTTTTTTGGTGAAATCCCCACCAGTGTGATTTGACTATAAACTAACTATCTCAAAGTCCCTTTCTTTGGGGGGGCTGGTTTAGCTCAGTTGGCTGGGCAGCTGGTCCGTGATGCGGAGCGAGGCCTACAGCGCACGTTCAATTCCTGTACCGGCTGAGGTAATTCATGAAGGCTCCGCCTTCTCAACCTTGACCCTCACCTGAGGAGTGTGACCCTCAGGTTAAATCACCACCAGTCAGCTCTCCCCCCTCAAAGGGGAAAGCAGCCTATGGTCATAGAATCACATAGTCCCTACAGTGCAGAAGGAGGCCATTTGGCCCGTCGGGTCCGCACCAATCCACTCCGCCCTATACCCGTAACCCCATAACCTAACCTGTACATCTTCAGACACTAAGGGACAATTTAACATGGCCAATCCACCTAACCTGTACATCTTCAGACACTAAGGGACAATTTATCATGGCCAATCCACCTAACCTGCACATCTTTGGACACTGAGGGACAATTTAGCATGGCCAATCCACCTAACCTGTACATCTTTGGACACTAAGGGACAATTTAACATGGCCAATCCACCTAACCTGTACATCTTTGGACACTAAGGGACAATTTATCATGGCCAATCCACCTAACCTGTATATCTTTGGACACTAAGGGACAATTTAACATGGCCAATCCACCTAACCTGTACATCTTTGGACACTAAGGGACAATTTAGCATGGTCAATCCACCTAACCTGCACATCTTTGGACACTAAGGGACAATTTATCATGGCCAATCCACCTAACCTGTACATCTTTGGACTGTGGGAGGAAACCGGAGCACCAGGAGGAAACTCACGCAGACACGTGGAAAATGTGCAAACTCCACACAGACAGTCATTCAAAGCCAGAATTGAACCCAGGTCCCTGGCCCTGTGAGGCAGCAGTGCTAACCACCGTGCCGCCCTCTGGGTCTATGGCGACTTAACTAATACCAGCACAATCTGGGCCATTACTTCAATGACCAAAGGGCAAATACCCATAGTTAACAGTTTCAATGAGAGCAGAAAAGATTTTGGCCAAACACGTCTGATGGTAACTGAGTATGCCGGATAAAAAGTGTGGCAATCTTAACTTTGGAAGAACAAACATTTAGAAATTGCGAAGGTGTGTCATTGAGTCATAATCAGAGAGATTGACCGCACAAAAAAGACCCTTCAGCCCCTCGCGTCTGCGCCGGTCAAAAACACCCACCTCACTTTTCTAATCCCATTTCCCAGCACTTGGCCCATAGCCTTCCCCTACTCCCTAACATTGAAGGTGCTAGCCTTCTCTTCTCTATCCAGGATGTTCTTTAATGCAAATTTGTTTCTTAAAATAAATTTAGAGTACCCAACTCTATTTTTTCCCAATTAAGGGGCAATTTAGCGTGGCCAATCCACCTACCCTGCACATCTTTGGGTTGAGACCCCCACAGACACGGGGAGAATGTGCAAACTCCACATGGACAGTGACCCGGGGCCGGGATCGAACCTGGGACCTCGGTGCCGTGAGGCAGCAGTGCTAACCACTGTGCCGCCCCTGTAATGCAAATTCTGTGTGAATTCCTAATATTTTGTTCAATGGGTATTGATGTGCAGATAATTTCTCATGAACTTGTTTTGGAACAACAACGTGCATTTGTGTAGCCCCTTCACGCTACGTTTTTCCACAGGAAAAGATTGATGCTGGACAATGGAGGAGATATTGGAGGGGGTGGCAAAAAGCTTGGTTGAAGAGGTGGATTTTAAACAACCGCTTAAGAAAGATGAGAGGGTTGTGGAGGCACATGGGGAGGAAATTCCAGTGCATGAGGCTTAGTCAGCTGAAGGCACTCCAGCTAACGGTCGATTGAAGATGGGAGGCGTGCATTGCACAAAAGGCTAGAGTTAGAGGAACAGAAAGTTTGAGGTGGGGGCAGGCTGAAAAGGTCGTCGGGTTTGAGGAATCACAGAATTGTTACAGTGCAGAAGGAGACCGTTCAGCCTATCCTGTCTGCACCAGCTCTCCAAACTAGCATCAGGACTTAGTGCCATTCCCTGTCTTTTCCCCATTCCCCTCCACATTGTTTCTAATCAAATAAACATCTTATGCTCTCTGGAAAGCCTCGATTGAAGCTGCCCCCACCACAATTCCAGGCAGCACATTCCAGACCCCAACCACTCGCTGTGTGAAAAACGTTTTTCTCACATCACATTTGCTTCTTTTATAAATCACCTTGAATATGTGCCTTCTCGTTCTTTATCCTTTTACGAGCAGGAACAGTTTCTCCCTGTCTACTCTGTCCAGCCCCCTCAAGACTTTGAGCCTCTCTATCAAATCTCCTCTTCGCCGCCTTCCCTCCAAGGTGATTTGAGAAGGCCATGAAGGAATTTAAACTCAAAGAATGAACATTTAAATTCGAGGCTTTGGAGGAATAGGGAACCAGCTCAGAGTAGTGAGGGCTGGAACTGGTGTTGTGGGCCAGGGTTTAGAAACTCCAAAGTATACTATGAGGTCTACCTGACCTATAACTTTATGTTGAATTTGGCTAGGATGAGCACAAGAGCCTTCCCTTCAGGTGTGATTCATCAGACTTCCTAGGCGCTTTATAGAACATAGAACAGTACAGCACAGAACAGGCCCTTCGGCCCTCGATGTTGTGCCGAGCATTGTCCGAAACCAAGATCAAGCTATCCCACTCCCTGTCATTCTGATGTGCTCCATGTGCTTATCCAATAACCGCTTGAAAGTTCCTAAAGTGTCCAACTCCACTATCACAGCAGGCAGTCCATTCCACACCCTAACCACTCTCTGAGTAAGGAACCTACCTCGGACATCCCTCCTATATCTTCCATCCTGAATCTTATAGTTATGCCCCCTTGTAACAGCTACATCCACCCGAGGAAATAGTCTCTGAACGTCCACTCTATCTACCCCCCTCATCATCTTATAAACCTCTATTAAGTCGCCTCTCATCCTCCTCTGCTCCAAAGAGAAAAGCCCTAGCTCCCTCAACCTTTCCTCATAAGACCTATCCTGCAAACCAGGCAGCATCCTGGTAAATTTCCTTTGCACCCTTTCCAATGCTTCCACATCCTTCCTATAATGAGGTGACCAGAACTGCACACAATACTCCAAATGTGGTCTCACCAGGGTCATGTATAGTTGCAGCATAACCCCGCGGCTCTAAAACTCAAGCCCCCTGTTAATAAACGCTAACACACTATAAGCCTTCTTCACGGCTCTAACCACTTGAGTGGCAACCTTCAGAGATCTATGGACATGAACCCCAAGATCTCTCTGTTCCTCCACATTCCTCAGAACCCTGCCGTTGACCTTGTAATCCGCATTCAAATTTTTTCTATCAAAATGAATCACCTCGCACTAATCAAAACAAAGTTTATTGTAAGAACTGAGTTAAAATTTATATAAACACACAGCAAGAATTTTTATCAATTACACACACAAAGTCACCCCACAGCTACAGTAATCTATGTATAACACTTAATGAATTTCCCCTTAACTGTTCCAATTCAAAAATAACATCCCATAAACCAAAAGCCCCTTTCAAGGGCGTGGCCCAGCACTCTGCATTCTCACTTGAATAAGACTGGCTTTTCTTGAGATTCTCACCCCGTCTCATCAGCAGGTTTAAACCTTTCTGGAAAACAAACTATATTTCTGAAGTTACCAAACAGGTAGCTATAATGTTTTTTTTCCCTGGACCAACTCTTTGAAATTGAAATGGAGAGAGACAGGCCAAAACACTTATTTTCTCTTGTCTGAGTCCACAGCAGCCAAAACTGAAAGTGAAAATAAAACAAACCTCAGAGCCACAGCTTGGCTCCACCCACAAAATGACATCACTGAAGCCATGTGATAAGACAAAAAATCTTTCTTAAAGGGACACTCACAAGGCACTTGGCATGCAATGGGAGACGCAAATCAGAATTTGAAGGAGGTAAGGTTTACAGAAGGTAAAGGATCGGAGGCTGGCCAGGAGAGCAATAGAATAGTCGACTCTGAATACAATAAGAGCATTGTCGAGGACTCAGCAACTGGTGGGCTCAATGAGGGTGGAGACTGGTAATGCTGCGGCAGTGGAGATTGATGGTCTTTCTGATGCAACATGGGAATAAGAGTGTAGGCCAATCAGACCGTTGGGCCGGGTGTAGCTAATATGGGTTGAAAACTCGACTCTCAATCAAGTAAGTCAAACAATCTGGTTTAGCCTGAGACGATGGCGAGGGCGGATAATGGAATTCCTAACGAGGGTGGAGAATTTATGGTTTAATCTTCCCAGTGCTGAACTGGAGCTGATGGTTTATAATTGAAGATTTTTCTTTCCCCCCCCACCGTAGACCAGAGCAGAGGTTTTCAGATCATATAAAAGATGAGAAGAGTATGGATTTTCAAAAGAGATTTATCTTGAAAAGAGATGACACAAGCCTCGACAAGGATGACAACCAGGTGAGAGCGCATGTTGTGTGGAGTTGAGTTGCAGCAAAGCAAAAGAAAATGCACGCTTCTACCCTTGTGAGATGGCTGTTTGTTTGCTTCGTCCATCTGTCGGTGTCTTGGACGTGGTTATGGAGATATCCTGACCTTTCTGTTTCAGGCGACACGTGTGCGAGGGAATAAATGGGGAGGAAGGGAGGTGCATCATGCACGAGAGTTATTTTAAGAATCCGCTTGGCCAGTACCTAAGGGAGATTTCAGCATTGTTATTTTGCAAAGAAGCAAGTGTATCTGAAGTAAATACAGCAAATGCAAAGAATTTGACAAATGTTAGATTGAAACATTAACCCATCATGCCTTTTCAGAACCGAACAGCCATAAATGCATTTTTAGCATTTGTTTTAAAGTTTTTCACGCTCGAACCGAGATCCATTTTAGTCACGCGGTAAATGGACAGTGCTGTTGGCCTTAAGCTAACATTGTTAATGGCATTAACCCGACTCATTCAAAAAAGTGCTCAATGGTTATATAACCTTTGGACAAGTGGAGTTTGTGGAGGATGGGAGATTAGCAGAGAGAGTATTGAGAAATTAAATCCACAGATGAGAAAAGCATGGGTAAGAGATTGTGGTAAGTGGGGTGTGGTGGGACAATATAGAGGAGGTCTGGAGTGAGCGGTTTTTGTCTTAATTGTTGGGTAAAATGTGGGTTTGATGCTCGCTCAAGATCAGACATAGTTTCTTTCAGTCTGAACAGCTGCCTGCATAAAGGGAATTGAGTCAGTAATGAGGGAGTTGAGTTTATTGGAGTGATTGGGGGTTAGCTAAATGACAGAAGGCATTCTGACTTATCCATCTTTTGATTGTCTGGCAACCTGACAGGACAGGTTGTTTGCTTTGTTTGGCCCCTTGTTCCGCACTGTAACCAATCACTGTTTTGTCGATGTACCATTTGTCAATGTTCCCTGTTGACTATTCCTGTGTCTACTATGTACGTACTGTGTCCGTTCCCTCGGCCGCAGAAAAATACTTTTAACTGTACTTCAGTACATGTGACAGTAAATCAAATCAAATCAAATCAGAAAGGCTTGAGGTAAATAGTAGAGCTGTATGTCATCAGCATGTACCTAAAAATTGACCTTGTGCCTGGAGACGATATCACTGAGGAGTACCTCACATGTGGAAGAAGGGGGAACCAAGGTAGGTTCTTGGAGAATTCCAGAGAGTGACAAGAAAAGCTATTGCTTGAGATGTACTGGCTGTGTTGCACAGAAAGGAAGGCAATGGCACAAGTTCGGTACCTGAAGAGGTAGACAATGGAAGAGGAGAATGGTGTACGAGTGGTCACTTGGTGAAGACACAATCACAATGGGTGGCATTGTGACTTTATCCAAGGTGACTTTATGTTGTGACTAGCATTCAAGTGGGAACTTTGGGAAGAAATCATTAGGCAGCTCTTTATAAAGAATTTATGGCTTTGCTACACACAGCACACTGGGAATCTTACCCTAAATCAGTGGTTCTCAACCTGTGAAGACCGCACCCAAGTGTGCCGCGAAAAAAGATTCCAAATTCATGTAATTAAGCTAAAACTGACCTCCGTCTTCAGCTCTGTGGTTCGCATTTCCAGGACCTGATGGATCTTGGGCATCCAGCGAATGTGCCGGTCGGGAAAGAGCCGCACAGGCGTGGTATAGATTTTTTTATGTTGGTCATGCCCATGCACGTGGCCAAAAGGCCCCATTGTGCCTGTGCAAAAAGGAAAAATTCAAAAAGGGCACAAATACCCTGGGAGAAACAAGACAAGGGAGAGGTTTAAAAACAGGAGCGAAGACAGGGTGAAGTTAAAAGCAAAGTTCCCAGTAAGGGAAGAAGACAGAGACAATAGTATAGAGGTGAGCCGTGACATATAAAAGGTTGGGAACCACTGCCCGAGATTATGGGGTTTGTTGAGATGGCAAGCACGTCATGACCTTTCTTTTGTTGTTTGGAACTATTGAATTGAGGCTTTTGCACCATGCAAAGAGGATTTTACCTCGGAGAGTTTGCAAAATAGGCTCAACCACAAATTTCTCACGAAGATTTAACTTTGACAGTTCTTCGCCTTGCCTGAATGTTGGAGGCAGTTCTCTCGGGTAAGAAAGTTTGAAAGCTTATGTACTTTTAGAAATTTCCTGGACTTGATTGTTTGGTCCTGTTCCAGATGAGAGTACCTTTACGAGATGACAGGAGGAGCAAATCGATAGAGGAAAGAGAAGAAGAGTATCAACGGGTCAGGGATCGAATATTTGCTCGAGAAGTAAGCCACACGATAGTTACTCATGAAATGGATTTATTCTTTATTCGAGGGCTGGAATTGTGCTGTAGAACGCTAATTGTAAATTAATCTTGAGATCAAATAACCCAATGATAGAAACCTATTTTTAAGAAGCTGTATTCGTTTATGCTAATTTAAATTAGATATTGGGCTCAATTCTCCGCCATTATCTCTGTATATTCGTGAAAAGGCTTCCGTCATCACCAATTTGAATGTGTAGTAAACATCAATTAGGTGATCCAAACTTTGTCAGCAAAGCTCTTTTGGAGCATAACAAAGACTTCTGTGTATATTAACTTACTGCATCTCTCTGATACATCCCAAAGTGCTTCACTTTCAATGAGTTATTTTGTTGTACAATTAATATGGGCAAACATGGAAGGCATTTTCCACACATCGAGACACTGCAAATCGCAATAAAATCAGTTAATTGTATTTTGGGTGTATTCATTTAGGGAAGGCGATTGACTAGAACAGCAGGAGAACTGCTGCTTCTCAAGAAATGCCAAGGGATGTTTAATGAACATAAGATAAGTGCATAATAAATGGGAGCAGAAGTACACCATTCGGCCCATTGGGCCTTCTCCACCATTCAGTGCAATCAGGGCTGAACTTGGGCTTCATCTCCACTTTCCCACCCACTCCCCATATCCCATAATTCCCCGAGACCAAAACTCTGTCCATAGAACATAGAAAAATACAGCACAGAACAGGTCCTTCGACCCACGATGTTGTGCCGAACCTTTGTCCGAGATTAAGAACAAATTAATCAGCGATGGAGCACCCACAATCCTCTGGGGTGGAAAATTCCAAAGATTCGCAACCCTTTGAGTGAAGAAATTTTTCCTCATCTCAGTCCTACACGATCGTTTCCTTATCCCAAGACTGTGACCCCCGTGTTGTAGATTCCCCAGCCGGGGGGAAACAATCTCTCAGTATCCCCCCTGTCAAACCCCAGCCAGGGGGAAACAATCTCTCAGTAACCACCCTATCAAACCCCAGCCAGGGGGAAACAATCTCTCAGTATCCACCCTGTCAAATCCCAGCCAGGGGGAAACAATCTCTCAGTATCCACCCTGTCAAACCCCAGCCAGGGGGAAACAATCTCTCAGTATCCACCCTGTCAAACCCCAGCCAGGGGGAAACAATCTCTCAGTATCCACCCTGTCAAACCCCAGCCAGGGGGAAACAATCTCTCAGTATCCACCCTGTCAAACCCCAGCCAGGGGGAAACAATCTCTCAGTATCCACCCTGTCAAACCCCAGCCAGGGGGAAACAATCTCTCAGTATCCACCCTGTCAAACCCCAGCCAGGGGGAAACAATCTCTCAGTATCCACCCTGTCAAACCACTTCAGAATCTGCTATGTTTCAATGTGATCACCTCTTATTGTTCCAAACTCCAGAGAATATCGACCCAATTTACTCAGACTCATCATAGGACAACCCCCTCATTCCAGTGACCAATCCAGTGAATCTTCACTGCCCCACCCCCCCATGCCAGTATATCCTTAAATATGGAGACCAAAACTGCGCCCAGAATTCCAGATGTGGTCTCACCAAAACCCTGTCCAATTGCAGCAAGACTTCTTTATTCATACACACCAGTCCCCTTGTGATTGAAATGAAATGAAAATTGCTTATTGTCACGAGTAGGCTTCAATGAAGTTACTGTGAAAAGCCCCTAGTCGCCACAGGCTGGTACGGGAATTGAACCGTGCTGCTGGCCTGCTTGGTCTGCTTTAAAAGCCAGCGATTTAGCCCGGTGAGCTAAACCAGCCCCTCAATGAATTATTACGGTCAACATGATAGTTGCCTTCCTAATTGCTTGCTGTAGGATCATTCTGACTTTCTATATTCCTTGTACCAGCACACCCAAGTCTCTCTGAACATTAACACTTAGAAGTTTCCCACCTTTTCAAAAAATATTCTACTTTTCCATTTTAATGGAAAAACTTCACCCCCCCCCCCCCGACATTTTAATCCATCTGCCATCTTGTTACCCACTCAACTAACCTGCTCATATATCTTTGCAGTCTTGTTGTGTCCTTTTCACGGCTTACCTTTCCACCTATCCTGGTATCGTCAGTAAACCTGGATACAATACTCCCTGTCTTTTTCCCAGGGTAGAGGGGTCAATTACTAGGGGGCATAGGTTTAAGGTGTGAGGGGCAAGGTTTAGAGGAGATGTACGAGGTGAGTTTTTTTACACAGAGGGTAGTGGGTGCCTGGAACTCGCTGCCGGAGGAGGTGGTGGAAGCAGGGACGATAGTGACATTTAAGGGGCATCTTGACAAATACATGAATAGGATGGGAATAGAGGGATACGGACCCTGGAAGTGTAGAAGATTTTAGTTTAGACGGGCAGCATGGTCAGCGCAGGCTTGGAGGGCCGAAGGGCCTGTTCCTGTGCTGTACTTTTCTTTGTTCTTTGTCTCTTTTTTCCAAGTCATTAATATAAGTTGTAATTGCTGAGGCTCCAGCATTGATCCTTGTGGTACTCCACTTTTCACAACCTGCCAACTTGAAAAATCTCTGTTTATGCACGCGCTCTCTTTTCTATCCGTAATCCTATCTATCGAGACCAAACTATTACCCCGAACTCAATGAGCCCTTGTTTTGCCTATTAACTTTTTGTGTGACACCTTATCGAAGGCCTTTTGGAAACCCAGATATACTATATCTACTGGTTCACTCTTATCTATCTTTTAAGTTACGTCCGCGAAAGAACTCCAATAAGTTTGTCAAACAGGATTTCTCAATAGTAAAACCATGTTGATTTGTTCCAATGCTTTATTTTAAGTGCACTGTTGAAACTTTTTAAAAATAGGTTCTAGTATTTTCCCAACAACTGATGTGAGGTTATCTGGCCCGATTCACTGCTTTCCCTCGCCCTCCTTTCTTGACAGTGAGAGGGTCTGAGAGAGGAGGGGGACAGTGAGAGAGGAGGGGGACAGTGAGAGAGGAGGGGGACAGTGAGAGAGGAGGGGGACAGTGAGAGAGGAGGGGGACAGTGAGAGAGGAGGGGGACAGTGAGAGAGGAGGGGGACAGTGAGAGAGGAGGGGGACAGTGAGAGAGGAGGGGGACAGTGAGAGAGGAGGGGGACAGTGAGAGAGGAGGGGGGACAGTGAGAGAGGAGGGGGGACAGTGAGAGAGGAGGGGGACAGTGAGAGAGGAGGGGGACAGTGAGAGAGGAGGGGGACAGTGAGAGAGGAGGGGGACAGTGAGAGAGGAGGGGGACAGTGAGAGAGGAGGGGGACAGTGAGAGAGGAGGGGGGACAGTGAGAGAGGAGGGGGACAGTGAGAGAGGAGGGGGACAGTGAGAGAGGAGGGGGGACAGTGAGAGAGGAGGGGGGACAGTGAGAGAGGAGGGGGACAGTGAGCGAGGAGGGGGACAGTGAAAGAGGAGGGGGGACAGTGAGAGAGGAGGGGGGACAGTGAGAGAGGAGGGGGACAGTGAGAGAGGAAGGGGACAGTGAGAGAGGAGGGGGACAGTGAGCGAGGAGGGGGACAGTGAGCGAGGAGGGGGGACAGTGAGAGAGGAGGGGGACAGTGAGAGAGGAGGGGGGACAGTGAGAGAGGAGGGGGGACAGTGAGAGAGGAGGGGGGACAGTGAGAGAGGAGGGGGACAGTGAGAGAGGAGGGGGGGGCCCGTGAGCGAGGAGGGGGGGGCCCGTGAGCGAGGAGGGGGGGGGGGGGCCCGTGAGCGAGGAGGGGGGGGCCCCGTGAGCGAGGAGGGGGGGGGCCCCCGTGAGCGAGGAGGGGGGGGCCCCGTGAGCGAGGGGGGGGGGGCCCGTGAGCGAGGAGGGGGGGGGGGCCCGTGAGCGAGGAGGGGGGGGGGGGCCCGGGAGGGAGGAGGGGGGGGGGGCCCCGTGAGCGAGGAGGTGGGGGGGCCCCGTGAGCGAGATGGGGGGGGGGCCCCGTGAGCGAGGAGGGGGGGGGGGCCCGTGAGCGAGGAGGGGGGGGGCCCGTGAGCGAGGAGGGGGGGGGGGGGCCGTGAGCGAGGAGGGGGGGGCCCCCGTGAGCGAGGAGCAGTGATAGAGAGAGAGTGAGTCTCATTCTCTCACTATCCCCGCTCACACTCTCACTGTCCCTGCTCCTCTCTCACACTCTCACTATCCTCTCTCCTCTCGCCTTCTCTCACTATATCGCCACTTGTCTCGCACTCTTGCACTGTTCATATACCCCCTCCTCTTGCACTCTCTCATATCTCCCCTCCTCTCTCACTATTCCCACTACTCTCGCCTTCTCTCACTATCGCCGCTTGTCTCGCACTCTAGCACTGTCCATATACCCCTTCCTCTTGCACTCTCTCCGTGAACCCCAGACTGATTTTGGACATTGACTTTTCCATCTCATGTGAAAACAGCACAGACAGTGTAGATCATGTATTTAAAAACCTAATAATTGTGTCGTGTCATTTCTTTTTGTCAAAAATACGTAACGGCTATCTGCAGTATTGTCAGATCAGTAAAGTGAATGTTGGCCATCGGGCAATCGAGTGTCAGTCATTTCTGGAAGGTATTTTACCGCCCTCAGTAGCAACAAGGTTGTTTGATTGTATTCCGATATGTAAAAATCTCTTCTCTTTCACTTTCAGTCATCGTACAATGGCTATCTGATGGACAGCAGGTCAGTGTTCTGTGCACATTACATTTCTTTGCAGTTGCTGCTTTTAATGAATGTCCCAAACTGTTAGAAATACATTTATCTTTCTAATACAATCAACAGAGTCTCCAAAGAATGCAGTTCTTCTAGTTTGCAAAAAAGGAGGCAGCTTTTTAGGTATTCAATTATTTATTTGGAGCTCTCGCTTTGTCAAGAGCAGTGCAATGCCAGTGCATGGCTGATTGTCGTTGGATGGCTTTGCAATGTGTTTGTTGTAGTTTTGTCTACTCTTTTGTCACTGACGAGTTTTTGTACTTGGCTGGTCTATATCTGAATGTGCACAGATTCACACCCGTCAAACCAAATCTTGGCTGTTCAGATCATTTTTAAACTGGCTGATCAGTTTGTCTTGAATGAAATCTCAGTGCTGCTCCTGTTTCATGTTGAGTGGCGGCACGGGAGCACAGTGGTGAGCACTGTTGCTTCACAGAGCTAGGGTCCCAGGTTCGATTCCCGCCTTGGGTCACTGTGTAGAGTCTGCACATTCTCCCCGTGTCTGCGTGGGTTTCCTCCGGGTGCTCCGGTTTCCTCCCACAAATCCCGAAAGACGTGCTGTTAAGGTGAATTGGTCATTCTGAATTCTCCCTCTGTGACCCGAACAGGCGCCGGAATGTGGCGACTAGGGGCTTTTCACAGTCATTTCATTGCAGTGTTAATGTAAGCCTACTTGTGACAATAAAGATTATTATTATTAATGACCTTGCACCGAAACGTGTGCCCTTGTATCCTGGTCTTCCCATTGAGCATTCCAGATTGGGTGGCAGGAGATTTGAGAGATCCCGTTATCAATAACTTGGCTCATACCAACTGTACCATCCTGCCATTAGCAATTTATTTTTTTGCCCATGCCTGGGTGCACGTGGCACACACGAGGTGGCAAATACAATAGCGGAAGTCAAAATGATGTTGAGATCACCTGTGATTGAGTTTGCTCCAGTTGCTTCTGGTGATTGTGGGTTATTTTAGTTTTTGAGAAGTTGGCCATTATGGGCGTTTGTTGGCGTGTTTGCATATAATTGAATAAATTGATGTGTTCACCCATCCCAGCGTAGTGTGACTTTGCTAGCTTTACACCGTGGCCTTCTTGTACTTGGTCAACTTTGGAGAAACATATTGCTGTAAACCACGTTCATTGTTTGAGACTCTATAAATGCCTTAGCTGCGGCAAAGGTTAACTCGCTCCTCGTCCATCGCAGGCCGCCTGCTATCATTGACATGGTTGGCGACTGACTTCCTCCAGTGCCCCTCCACTGTCGCCCAGTTGAGTGGTGCCTGATTCCATTCTTATCTATTCAGTTGTAGCCAGAGCATCGCTTGTCTTTTCTTCTGGCTCCTCTGCTGTTGCTTCTCCTGTCCTCCAGGATCTATCGTTGGCCTCCCCTTTCTATTTCTGATCTGTATGCTGTCTCTCTTGAGACATCATCCAATCCGTTTTCAGATGTACAGTAGCCAGCACCCAGCTCAATCTCTCCACCACTCTCTCAATTCCTCCACTGTCTTTAAATTGTCAGAGTCCTCATCTGACATCCCGTCCTGGATGAGCAGCTAACTATTGTGGGACCCAAACCTTTGCCTTCTGCCCCGTTATACAGTCTGTTCCATCACCATGAGCCCCGTCGTTCCCTCCCGTCTGAGTCTAAACAAACTGCTTGCAGTCATGGTGTCACACTTGTCCCCAAGATGCACTTCTGGCCACATGTCCACACACTCACTCCATCTGGGCATCATTGCGTGCCTTCACCCTGCCTCAGTGTGTGCTGCTCAAACCCTCATTCATGCCTTTCTTACCTGTGGACGTGACGATTCCGACGCTCTTTTGACTCGCCTACCACGTTCTAGCCCCTGTAAACTTGAGGTCATCCAAAGCCCTGCCTACGCCGTAGCTCCCAAGTTACATTCACCCATCAGCATTTTCACATCTCATGGTTGAGTATTAATTTTTAAAATTCTCATCCTTGTTTTCAAATCTCTCCATGGCCTCTCCTCTGCCGATCAGGGGCTGGTTTAGCACACTGGGCTAAATCGCGGGCTTTTAAAGCAGACCAAGGCAGGCCAGCAGCACGGTTCAATTCCCGTACCAGCCTCCCCGGACAGGCGCCGGAATGTGGCGACTAGGGGCTTTTCACAGTAACTTCATTTGAAGCCTACTCGTGACAATAAGCGATTTTCATAATCTCCTCGAGCTCCACAACCCTCTGAGGTATCTGCGCTTCTTGCACATCCCCGGATTTAATTGCCCCATCATTGGTAGTTGTGCCTTCAGCAGTCAAGGTCCTAAGATTTCCTCCCTATTTACCCCCTCTCTCTTCCCCTTTAAGATACTCCTAAAGTTTTGATCACCTCTAATGTCTCCTTATGTGGCGTGGTATCAGATCATGTTTGATAACACTCTTGTGAATGTTGGGATGCTGTATACGTCAAAGGCACGTTATATTTTGTGTGTGTGTGTGTGTCGCGCGCCCTCGTGCGGTTGGCCCCTTTGCTGTTTACTGATATATGATAACAGAATAGTTTGTAAGTAAGGCAGTGTTCATATTCACAGGCTGTGCGATGTAGGGGATTGAGATGCAAGAGATATGCCTTGTTGCCTGTCTCTACTGCCTTCTCATTTCCTTTCCTCTGTGCAGCGTTCCTCGGGTAGATAGCTGGATCTGCTGCAGCACTTTGTGTTTGGTGTGCTGTTATTTCTGTTTCCGTTTGTTGCAGTTGTCAAAGTGTTGGGCATGAAAACTACTTGACCAGCACCACCGGCCATATAACTGTGGCAGTGTTTGTGTGGTACTCTGTAGTGCAGTTCATTGATGTTTAACGTGAATAAGAGACAATGGGCCTTCAGTATTTCTGTAAAAGCTGGGGAACCCTTGTGTCTAAGCTTGTGGAACGATGCAGCAGTGAGAACACTTTGCTGCTGCAGGATGTTGTCAGCAGGTCACTGACTCCTGTCTCCATTGTTGCAGAGGAAACCGAGAGTGCCTAAGCAGAGCTTCTAGCAGCCGTCAAAGCAGCACTGAGAACGAGCTGAAGTCCTCTGAACCCCGGCCATGGAGTAGCACCGATTCTGACAGCTCAAACCGCAGCTTGAAGCCGCCCGTAACCAAAGCAAGCAGCTTCAGCGGCATTTCCATTCTGACCCGAGGGGACAGCATTGGCAGCAGTAAGAGTGGAAACAGACTCTCCAAAACAGGTGCGCACTTAGAACATAAGAACTAGCCCCTCGAGCCTGCTCCGCCATTCAGTGAGATCATGGCTGATCTTTTGTGGACTCAGCTCCACTTTCCGGCCCGAACACCATAACCCTAAATCTCTTTATTCTTCAAAAAACTATCTATCTTTACCTTAAAAACATGTAATGAAGGAGCCTCAACTGCTTCACTGGGCAAGGAATTCCATAGATTCACAACCCTTTGGGTGAAGAAGTTCCTCCTAAACTCAGTCCTAAATCTACTTCCCCTTATTTTGAGGCTATGTCCCCTAGTTCTGCTTTCACCCACCAGTGGAAACAACCTGCCCGCATCTATCCTATCTATTCCCATCATAATTTTATATGTTTCTATAAGATCCCCCCGCATCCTTCTAAATTCCAACGAGTACAGTCCCAGTCTACTCAACCTCTCCTTGTAATCCAACCCCTTCAGCTCTGGGATTAACCTAGTGAATCTCCTCTGCACACCCTCCAGCGCCAGTACGTCCTTTCTCAGGTAAGGAGACCAAAACTGAACACAATACTCCAGGTGTGGCCTCACTAACACCTTATACAGTTGCAGCATAACCTCCCTAATCTTAATCTGCCTAGTCTTAAATTTAGCTGATGCGTTTCGAAGAGTTGTTTTCTGTGCTGTTCATGCAATAATAATCAGTTGGTTCGAAGTCTCTTCTTGCTGGTTTTCTTTCCTCCCCAATTGTTTGTTTTGAAGGTCATTCCAGACCAAGTGATGTGCTGCGCAGAACTCATCAAATATCTGTCTTGCAATGGCTGCCAACAAATTGTATTTGAGGAGCTGGAATAGGTAGTCACCTATTTGTTCTTCCAGATGTAAAATGCCCCAGATGCTGGCTGAGGTCAGCAGGGCAAGCGGCATCTCTGCAGTGAAACAGTATTAATGTTTCGTCAGAACCCAGCGAAGCATTGAAAAATCTCCCAGGAGGTGACAGGGTGGATGCCGGAAGGTTGATTCCCTTGATTGAGAGGATCTAGAATTAGAGGACACAGTCTCAAAATAAGGGGTAGGGCTATTTCAGAGGAATTTCTTCACTCGGAGGGTGGTGAACCTTTCGAATTCTCTACCCCGGAGAGTTGGGGTGGGCTCAGTCACTGAATATGTTTAATACTGAGATCAATAGATTTCGAGATATTCAAGACATCAAGGGATATTGGGACAGTGCAGGAAAATGGCAACGCAGAATCGAGGGGCCGAACGACCTCTATTCCTACAAAAGGCCATCAGCCTGAAACATTAACTCTGTTCCTCTCCTCAGATGATGCCTGACCCGCTGGACATTTCCACCATTCTCTTACCATCCTTGCAGCGAAGTGCCCCATTTCCATCTGCTATCTTTCCACCAACAACATGGCTAGGATTGAAAACTAGTCGCCAGGAATTGTCGGAACTATCTGCAGTTCCGTGTCCCCGTGGCTTGACATGTCGATATCCTGCTGCAGCAGGCCGCCTCACTGCCACATTTCACCACCTCATTTGGCGCTCTGCGAGATGCTCATTTCGAGCTTCGACCAGGCACGCGTCAAAACTACTGACTTGATATTTCAGGCCAGTCTATTCCACAGCTGCTGGTCAGCAACTGTAACCCCAGCTCTTGTCTGAACCTTTTCACTTGGCTGAGCACGAGAAGGATGTTGTGCTCTTAATGGTCAAAGTAGCAGCTACTGACCCCATCGCCTATGTCAGTGGAGCTATTCCATCCTGATCTGCGACTGTCAAATTGTGGAATTAAAAACACATTTGTTTTGTCACTTCCATTTTTGGCCATTCTTTAGGTTGAAACAAAGCTTCCTTTTAAATCACATTTTCTTGCAGGGTTTTCTCGCACTTGTCTCCATCTGCTTTTCAGCTGAAATCACAACAGAAGTGATGCAAATGTTTGCTCCAATGTTAAACTGAGGCATGAATTGAGCCGCCTTGGTATCTGAATCCCTGTGAGCGATTTATATATTTGACACATTTTCCAAAAAGGGAGCAGAATGCTCAGAGAAACAGTTTTTCAGAGGAACTTTTTTCAATGCAAAAAGTTTCAATGTGGGAGGAAAAGGAGGGACTGAACTTTTAGTCTATTAGCAATTAATGTATTTCTCTGATATCGTGATGCTTTTTGATGCACTCTTAGGAGTATCACATTATCTGAGCTCTTTCCCTTAGTGTCACACACCGAGTTGACATCCATTTTATTTTTGTTGTGGTACGAACTGAGCTTGTGCGACCGGCAAGAATTGAACAATATATAGAGAGATTTTATTTGGTTTTGGGTCGGACATGCGTTTGTGCGGCAGTCAAGTGAAATTTTCATAAGATTGTTTGTTCTGTGTTGTAAGAATTGCGACTCCTGTTCCAGGCTTGCCACTCGGGACTCCTGAATTAACGTCAGCAGGGTACGTGCAAACCTCGACACAGCAACCTGGGAGGACCGTCCTGTCTAATTCTCCACAGCAGCAACAGCAACTGCCACCCACACCTCAGCAACAGCCAATGACGAATCACATGGTATCACAGGTGAGTCACCATTCAGTGTCCCTCCCCTTAACGTCAAGCGCACTAGATTATTTGGTTGTGATGTTGCAGAAGGTGGGGGCTACCAGGCTAGACATGAATTGAGAACAAACACATTCTAAAGTGTTGCAAACAGTGGAGCTTGTTTATCATCATGTCCAAAACCTTTTATTGTCATTGTATGACCATAACATTCCGAGAATATAATTAGTTTCTGAATATAATGCAAGAGAACATCCGAATGTTTGGGGGGGGGGGGGGGGGGAAATGTTCTGATGTGTGCCAAATGTAATTCAAACAAGGTGGGATTCTCTGTCCCGCCGCACTGTTTTCTGGTGCTGGTAGCAGGATCCTCCGTCCTGGCAGCCGGCGAATGGGGTTGGGCACCTCCACGCTGTCGGGAAATCCGCGGGCGTGAGCGCGCTGCGGTGAAGCGGAGGATCCCACCGATGGAGAATCCAGCCCGCGCGCGGTCTTTACTGATTTCACTTTTACGTTCTCTGTGTGTTGAGGTGTTTTAGACGTCGGTCAAACCGAAAAGATCTGTGAAAACCCCTTCACAGTCAATGCTATTGGCAGCTTTCCGTTATTAATCATGGGTTCACTTGACACAGCAAAGGCGGCTGACCATCTCGGTACCTCACGTGTACTGTTCCACTTGGCAACCAGAATATTTTGCAGAGTTAACCATGAGCCTTACAGGGAAGCAATTTAAATACATGGGCAAATATTTTAGAGCGAGTGTTTGTCCAAATTCACCCCTATTACGTGAAGTCTGAATGCACAAGTGGACCTGTTTTGGCATATTTTCTTTTTGTTCCACCCCCCCGCCCCCAATCATGGACGCCCATGAAGTGCCGGATTGTACTTCACCGCAATCTGTAACCTCATGACCCGGCATATCCCCCACTCTACCATTACCACCAAGCCAGGGGATCAATGAAGAGTGCACGTGGGAATGCCAGGAGCAACACAAAACATACCGAGAAATGAGTCATACAGCTTTACAGCACAGAAAAAGGCCCTTCAGCCCATTGTGTTTGTGCTGGCCATCAAGCACCTACCTATTCTAATCCCATTTTCCAGCACTCGGTCTATGTCCTTGTGCGCTGTGACATTTCAAGTGCTCATCTGAATACTTCAATGTTGTGAGGGTCTCTGCCTCCACCACCCTTTCAGGCAGCGAGTTCCAGACTCCCACCACCAACTGGGTGAAAAAGCTTTTACTCAAATTCGCTCTAAATCTCCTGCCTTTTACCATAAATCTATGCCCCCTAGTTTTGGACCCATCTTCTAAGGGGAAACGTTTAGTCCTATATAATCCTTCATAATGTATCAACCTGGTGAAGCTACAACATCGGACTGCTGCGTGTCAAACAGCATAAGCAACGAGTGATAGACAGGTATCATGTAGTGAATCAAATTGGCTGAACAATGGAACTCGCGATCTAGAGGAGGCTGAGGTGGATAATCCACTTCTAAAGGATCCCACATCCAACAGATCAGTCCTGCCACATCCAGCCTGGAATCCCAATCTTCTTCCTGCACCTAGTGGTGTGCTACGGTAGTCTTTCGTCTGTTTCCATAGCTGGTAATTCCTGGAACAGTCCACCAGTGTCGCCAGGGATTTATAGCTTGAGGGACACCACTCCACACCAAGCATGACTGGCTAAGAGTGTTTCCCGCTTGGAGGGAAAGGATGTCCTTGAGGGATCAGGCGCTGAATCTCTTTGGTAAGAGATGAGAAACAACAGAGGTACCATTACACTACTGGGTGTATTCCATAGGCTTCCCAGATATATAAGAACAGAATTGCAGGGGAATGCAAACACTATCAAATAATTATAATGGGAGAAATTTCCTAAAATTCCTGTAAAGGTCATAGAGGCGGAAGAGTTTCTGAAATATGTTCAGGAGAATTTTCTGGATCTGTATCTTTGTGGCCCAGCAAGGAAGGATTCATACTGGTTCTGATCCTGGGAAATGAGCTTGGTCAAGTCGATCAAGGAGCAGTATTCCAGCACATTGAGGGGAGGTTTACGTTCGCTCTGGACAAGGACAAGAAGCCCATGTAAAAATTGGAGGAGGGTCAATTTCTGTGGCGAGTACAGATCTGTCTCTGGTAAATTGGAATCACAGATCGATGTGCAAAACTATAATTGAACAATGGCCTTGCTTCAATGATGAGGTTGTTTGGGGTACTGTCGAGGCACATTCCCACGGGGGGGAAAGGTCATGTCGTATAGAAGTTTAACAGATGGGATATTCTAATTTGTGACATAGATGATGATGTACTACTGACATCAGTCATGTTTTCGTCTCTATCGAGAGAGAGAGAGAGGTTGGAATCATGTCTAAGAGCAACATGTCTAATCTATAACGTGTTTAGATGCAGTTCTCAGAAGCAAGTGTCATGCAGATACCAAAGTATGTGCAACCTAGTTCTTGCACATATGTCATGAGAATGTCACTTTAAGAAATGTTTGGCTGCTCATATTTCTGCAGTGATGTCAGAGTGTGGGTGGAACTGGGTTGTCAGCTTTTTACTTTCGTTTTAGGCTGTTTGCTGCAGGGTGTGTTTCAGTTTTGTTTTCAGTGTTGGAGCTGAAGCCAGACAGAGCAGGTGTACTGTTGATCTCTCTGCCATGAAAAGACTATCTCTTGATCGTTTGGTGAATTCAGAATGATAAATGTTTTCAGTAGTGACTTTAACCTGATGTGCTTCTGTTGACGGGTGTTTCTTCTGTCTTCTGGATGTTGTTTGGGAAGTTATTAAGGATTACTTAGTGTTGTATTCTTTGGGGGTTGTGTTTGAATTGATGGTTGCTAAGATGTTCACTATGTTCCAAAAAGGTTAACTTGAGTTCATAGAATAAACATTGTTTTGCTTTAAAAATTACTTTTCCATTTCTGCCGTACCACACCTGTAGAGTGGGCCGTGTGCTCCCCATACCACAATCTAGTAAAAGTTGTGGGTCAGGTGAACTCCATGATACATTTTGGGGTTCTCTAAATCCTGGCCCATATACACATACAAGGCGCTAAAGCACAAGCTAATCCATGATGGCATAGTCGAGGGCGCCCAGGCTGAGAAACTCCGACTTTCGACAGAGTAAAGATGATCTTACTTTGGATCAAGCGGCCCAGTCTGTGAGGTAGGCCAAGCGTGGATCATTTCATTGGGCTATAATTCCAAGGCTTCACATGACTGTGTAGATTGAATGGGCCCTTGATCAGTGGTCCCATGCATAAGAAAGTCTGCCAAACCAGGCAACAGGGCAGGAGAATCTACGCCGGTAGCCATTTTGAGATGCTTGCACTGTGGTGTGAAAACTGAGCACAGACACTGGAACTGCCCAGCAGGAGCTATGGAATACTTCCAATGCAGCAAAACGTCAAACATTTCTGCAAATTCTACTATTTTAATCAAAGTCACAGACCAACAAATATATCTGAAACACATTCTATCCAGGAAATGGAAAGTCGAGAAAAAGATGACATTTCACTGGATCACACTGCTTTCCAGCCATATTCGTCCCAACTGAAAGACGTCTTCCCAAGCTGGAGTTCAGCGCAGAAGCTACGGCAGAATCTCCCCTTCTGAAGCTGCAGAATTCTGGACAGGGTCTTGTCCCCAAGTTAATTGTCTGCATGATATTCGTCTCATTATAGAAGATGAAGCTGTCTAATTTGGGCAGCACGGTAGCACAGTGGTTAGCACTGTGGCTTCACAGTGCCAGGGTTCCAGGTTCGATTCCCCGCTGGGTCACTATCTGTGCGGAGTCTGCACATTCTCTCTGCACACCCCTGCGTGGGATTCCTCCGGGTGCTCCGGTTTCCTCCCACAGTCCATGGAGGTGCAGGTTAGGTGGATTGGCCATGATATATTGCCCATGGTGTCCAAAAAGGTTGGGTGGGGTTACTGGGTTACGGTGATAGGGTGGAGGTGTGGGCTTGGGTGGGGTGCTCTTTCCAAGGCCGGTGCAGACCCAATGGGCCAAATGGCCTCCTTCTGCCCTGTAAATTCTACGATTCTATGGAGTAGTTCTCTTACTACTGCCTACAGAGAGTCGGCAATCCTCCCCAAATATAATTGAAAAATCAACTCTTCCTTCCCTGAACGCCTTACTGGAATTGGGAGTTGTTGTCCCTTTGTTGTCTAAGCTTAATGAAACCTCAGATCTTCAATGCCGTCTTGGTCTTCAATCCAGCGGTGGATGATACAGCTGTTAAGAATCTTCTCTGGAGTTAGTTGAAGATTATTCCTCTTCTGAAGTTCTTTCCTCTGTCCTCCAGGAAGCAACAAGTTCCTCAGTGACTTGAGTTCCTCTCTTCTCGTCTGAGGGTCGAAAGGTTGATTCTCTCCGTCTTCTGTATTGGGTTGGCCTTACATTGAAAAGTCTTCATTCTCCTTGCACTTCAGTCATCTTGCAACCTGCCCTCTGCTCTCTAGCAATGCTGCAGATGCTGATGTTCTACCAGCGGGTGAAGAAAGTTCTTGTGGGCAAGACATCTTCCCTGAGGACCATAATAATTGAGGGAGATTGAATTTCTCCGCACTGTGACTTGAGGAGGGGAAGATGAGGAGTTGGCGAGAATTTGTAGGTGTAAAAAGGGAGTTACAGAAATGTAATGTGTAAATATTTAAACATGATGTGGAGATGCCGGCGTTGGACTGGGGTGAGCACAGTAAGAAGTCTTACAACACCAGGTTAAAGTCCAACAGGTTTGTTTCAAACACGAGCTTTCGGAGCACGGCTCCTTCTTCAGGTGAAGAAGGATACATTCACCTGAAGAAGGAGCCGTGCTCCGAAAGCTCGTGTTTGAAACAAACCTGTTGGACTTTAACCTGGTGTTGTAAGACTTCTTACTGTAAATATTTAAAGACATTGATACATGTTGTTTAACTGTAGGATAGTATACTTGGGGCTAGTGTAGTATATAGGGTGAACAGGTGGGATATGTTAATGTATGACGTAAATGATGAGGTACGACTGACATAAGAAAGAGCGGTTGGAATCATGCCCACGAGCCATGTGCCTAATCTGTAACCTGTTTAGATGTGGTACTAATAAACATGTGTTGAGCAGATACCAGAGTGTGTCTACAGTCTATGTGAGAACCAAGTCCCATGCCTAGAATCCAAGAGAGAAGGACATATCTCCAAACAGATAGTGCAGACAAATCCAGAGCTCACTGGCAGGAGGTAAAGATGAAGCCAAAAAAGGATGCAGACGACAGATTGAAATTACAACTGAGAACCGTCAATTTTGATTTGATTTATTGTCACACGTACTGAAGTACAGTGAAAAGTATTTTTCTGCGGCCAAGCAAGCGAACGTACACAGTATGTACATAGTAGACAAAAAGAATAATCGACAAAGTACATGGACAAATGGTACATCGACAAACTAGACTGAAAATAGAAAGGGGGAGATGAAAAAGTAAGTTGACGTGAAAGTAGATCTCTTGTTGGTGAATTCCAGCCTCCCTTCACCGAGAGTCCTGGGATGGGGCACGGTGAATTCCAAACCCCCCATTCACCGAGAGTCCTGGGATAGGGCACGGTAAATTCCAGCCTCCCTTCACCGAGAGTCCTGGGATAGGGCACGGTGAATTCCAAACCCCCTTCACCGAGAGTCCTGGGATAGGGCACGGTGAATTCCAGCCTCCCTTCACCCAGAGTCCTGGGATAGGGCACGGTGAATTCCAAACCCCCTTCACCGAGAGTCCTGGGATAGGGCATGGTGAATTCCAACCCCCCTTCACCGAGACTCCTGGCATAGGGCACGGTGAATTCCAAACCCCCCCTTCACCGAGAGTCCTGGGATAGGGCACGGTGAATTCCAACTCCCCCCTTCACCGAGAGTCCTGGGATGGGGCACGGTGAATTCCAAACCCCCCATTCACCGAGAGTCCCGGGTTAGGGCGCAGTGAATTCCAAACCCCCCCTTCACCGAGAGTCCTGGGATAGGGCACAGTGAATTCCAGCCTCCCTTCACCGAGAGTCCTGGGATAGGGCACGGTGAATTCCAGCCTCCCTTCACCGAGAGTCCTGGGATAGGGCACGGTGAATTCCAAACCCCCCATTCACCGAGAGTCCTGGGATAGGGCACGGAGAATTCCAACTCCCCCCTTCACCGAGAGTCCTGGGATAGGGCACGGTGAATTCCAACTCCCCCTTCACCGAGAGTCCTGGTATAGGGCACGGTGAATTCCAGCCTCCCTTCACCGAGAGTCCTGGTTAGGGCGCGGTGAATTCCAGCCCCCCTGCACCGAGAGTACTGGGTTAGGGCACGGTGAATTCCAGCCTCCCTTCACCGAGAGTCCTGGGATGGGGCACGGTGAATTCCAACCCCCCTTCACCGAGAGTCCTGGGATAGGGCACGGTGAATTCCAGACCCCCTTCACCGAGAGTCCTGGGATGGGGCACGGTGAATTCCAACCCCCCTTCACCGAGAGTCCTGGGATAGGGCACGGTGAATTCCAGCCTCCCTTCACCGAGAGTCCTGGGATAGGGCACGGTGAATTCCAGACCCCCTTCAACGAGAGTCCTGGGATGGGGCACGGTGAATTCCAAACCCCCCTTCACCGAGAGTCCTAGGATAGGGCACGGTGAATTCCAAACCCCCCTTCACCGAGAGTCCTGGGATAGGGCACGGTGAATTCCAGCTCCCCTTCACCGAGAGTCCTGGGTTAGGGCACGGTGAATTCCAACCCCCCTTCACCGAGAGTCCTGGGATAGGGCACGGTGAATTCCAAACACCCCATTCACCGAGAGTCCTGGGATGGGGCACGGTGAATTCCAGCCCCCTTCACCGAGAGTCCTGGGATAGGGCACGGTAAATTCCAAAACCCCCATTCACCGAGAGTCCTGGGTTAGGGCACGGTGAATTCCAAACCCCCCTTCACCGAGAGTCCTGGGATAGGGCACGGTGAATTCCAGCTCCCCTTCACCGATAGTCCTGGGATAGGGCACGGTGAATTCCAGACCCCCTTCA
The DNA here is from genome assembly GCF_902713615.1 of Scyliorhinus canicula. Classification (NCBI taxonomy): domain Eukaryota; kingdom Metazoa; phylum Chordata; class Chondrichthyes; order Carcharhiniformes; family Scyliorhinidae; genus Scyliorhinus; species Scyliorhinus canicula. The sequence continues at coordinate 9,030,602 of NC_052173.1, read as the reverse complement.
CCGAGAGTCCTGGGATAGGGCACGGTGAATTCCAGCCTCCCTTCACCGAGAGTCCTGGGTTAGGGCACGGTGAATTCCAGCCTCCCTTCACCGAGAGTCCTGGGATAGGGCACGGTGTATTCAAACTGCCCCTTCACCGAGAGTCCTGGGATAGGGCATGGTGAATTCTAGCCTCCCTTCACCGAGAGTCCTGGGATAGGGCACGGTGAATTCCAGCCTCCCTTCACCCAGAGTCCTGGGATAGGGCACAGTTAATTCCTGCCTCCCTTCACCCAGAGTCCTGGGATAGGGCACAGTGAATTCCAGACCCCCTTCACCGAAAGTCCTGGGATAGGGCACGGTGAATTCCAGCCTCCCTTCACCGAGAGTCCTGGTATAGGGCACGGTGAATTCCAACCCCCCTTCACCCAGAGTCCTGGGATAGGGCACGGTGAATTCCAACTCCCCCTTCACCGAGAATCCTGGGATAGGGCACGGTGAATTCCAACCCCCCTTCACCCAGAGTCCTGGGATAGGGCACGGTGAATTCCAGCCCCCTTTCACCGAGAGTCCTGGGATGGGGCACTGTGAATTCCAGACCCCCTTCACCGAGAGTCCTGGGATGGGGCACGGTGAATTCCAGCCTCCCTTCACCGAGAGTCCTGGGATGGGGCACGGTGAATTCAAACCCCCCCTTCACCCAGAGTCCTGGGATAGGGCACGGTGAATTCCAGACCCCCCCTTCACCGAGAGTCCTGGGATAGGGCACAGAGAATTCCAACTCTCCCTTCACCGAGAGTCCTGGGATAGGGCACGGTGAATTCCAGCCTCCCTTCACCGAGAGTCCTGGGTTAGGGCACGGTGAATTCCAACCCCCCTTCACCGAGAGTCCTGGGATAGGGCATGGTGAATTCCAAACCCCCCATTCACCGAGTCCTGGGATAGGGCACGGTGAATTCCAAACCCCCCATTCACCGAGAGTCCTGGGATGGGGCACGGTGAATTCCAAACCCCCCTTCACCGAGAGTCGTGGGATAGGGCACAGTGAATTCCAACTCCCCCTTCACCGAGAGTCCTGGGATAGGGCACGGTGAATTCCAGCCTCCCTTCACTGAGAGTCCTGGGATAGGGCACGGTGAATTCCAGCCTCCCTTCACCGAGAGTCCTGGGATAGGGCACGGTGAAATCCAACCCCCCTTCACCGAGAGTCCCGGGTTAGGGCACGGTGAATTCCAACTCCCCCTTCACCGAGACTCCTGGGATAGGGCACGGTGAATTCCAGCCTCCCTTCACCGAGTGTCCTGGGATAGGGCACGGTGAATTCCAAACCCCCCATTCACCGAGAGTCCTGGGTAAGGGCACGGTGAATTCCAAACCTCCCCCTTCACCGAGAGTCCTGGGTTAGGGCACGGTGAATTCCAGCCCCCATTCACCGAGAGTCCTGGGATAGGGCACGGTGAATTCCAAATCCCCCATTCACCGAGAGTCCTGGGTTAGGGCACGGTGAATTCCAGCCCCCCATTCACCGTGAGTCCTGGGATAGGGCACGGTGAATTCCAACTCCCCCTTCACCGAGAGTCCTGGGATGGGGCACGGTGAATTCCAGCCCCCTTCACCGAGAGCCCTGGGATAGGGCACGGTAAATTCCAAACCCCACATTCACCGAGAGTCCTGGGTTAGGGCACGGTGAATTCCAAACCCCCCTTCATCGAGAGTCCTGGGATAGGGCACGGTGTATTCAAACTCCCCCTTCACCGAGAGTCCTGGGATAGGGCACGGTGAATTCCAACTCCCCCTTCACCGAGAGTCCTGGGATAGGGCACGGTGAATTCCAGCCTCCCTTCACCGAGATTCCTGGGATGGGGCACGGTGAATTCCAACCTCCCTTCACCGAGAGTCCTGGGATAGGGCACGGTGAATTCCAACCCCCCTTCACCCAGAGTCCTGGGTTAGGGCATGGTGAATTCCAGCCTCCCTTCACCGAGAGTGCTGGGATAGGGCACGGAGAATTCCAGCCTCCCTTCACCGAGAGACCTGGGATAGGGCACGGTGAATTCAAACTCCCCCTTCACCAAGAGTCCTGGGATAGGGCACGGTGAATTCCAACCCCCCTTCACCGAGAGTCCTGGGATAGGGCACGGTGAATTCCAGCCCCCTTCACCGAGAGTCCTGGGATGGGGCACTGTGAATTCCAGACCCCCTTCACCGAGAGTCCTGGGATGGGGCACAGTGAATTCCAGCCTCCCTTCACCGAGAGTCCTGGGATAGGGCAGGGTGAATTCCAACTCCCCCTTCACCGAGAGTCCTGGGATAGGGCACGGTGAATTCCAGCCCCCCTTCACCGAGAGTCCTGGGATAGGGCACGGTGAAATCCAACCCCCTTTCAACAAGAGTCCTGGGATGGGGCACGGTGAATTCCAGACCCCCTTCACCGAGCGTCCTGGGATAGGGCACGGTGAATTCCAGACCCCCTTCACCGAGAGTCCTGGGATAGGGCACGGTGAATTCCAGCCTCCCTTCACCGAGAGTCCTGGGATAGGGCACGGTGAATTCCAGACCCCCTTCACCGAGAGTCCTGGGATAGGGCACGGTGAATTCCAGACCCCCTTCACCGAGAGTCCTGGGATAGGGCACGGTGAATTCCAGCCTCCCTTCACCGAGAGTCCTGGGATAGGGCACGGTGAATTCCAGCTCCCCTTCACCCAGAGTCCTGGGATAGGGCACGGTGAATTCCAACTCCCCCTTCACCGAGAATCCTGGGATAGGGCACGGTGAATTCCAACCCCCCTTCACCCAGAGTCCTGGGATAGGGCACGGTGAATTCCAGCCCCCTTTCACCGAGAGTCCTGGGATGGGGCACTGTGAATTCCAGACCCCCTTCACCGAGAGTCCTGGGATGGGGCACGGTGAATTCCAGCCTCCCTTCACCGAGAGTCCTGGGATGGGGCACGGTGAATTCAAACCCCCCCTTCACCCAGAGTCCTGGGATAGGGCACGGTGAATTCCAGACCCCCGCTTCACCGAGAGTCCTGGGATAGGGCACAGAGAATTCCAACTCTCCCTTCACCGAGAGTCCTGGGATAGGGCACGGTGAATTCCAGCCTCCCTTCACCGAGAGTCCTGGGATAGGGCACGGTGAATTCCAGCCTCCCTTCACCGAGAGTCCTGGGATAGGGCACGGTGAATTCCAACCCCCCTTCACCGAGAGTCCTGGGTTAGGGCACGGTGAATTCCAACCCCCCTTCACCGAGAGTCCTGGGATAGGGCATGGTGAATTCCAAACCCCCCATTCACCGAGTCCTGGGATAGGGCACGGTGAATTCCAAACCCCCCATTCACCGAGAGTCCTGGGATAGGGCACGGTGAATTCCAAACCCCCCATTCACCGAGAGTCCTGGGATGGGGCACGGTGAATTCCAAACCCCCCTTCACCGAGAGTCGTGGGATAGGGCACAGTGAATTCCAACTCCCCCTTCACCGAGAGTCCTGGGATAGGGCACGGTGAATTCCAACTGCCCCTTCACCGAGAGTCCTGGGATAGGGCACGGTGAATTCCAGCCTCCCTTCACCGAGAGTCCTGGGATAGGGCACGGTGAATTCCAGCCTCCCTTCACCGAGAGTCCTGGGATAGGGCATGGTGAATTCCAGCCTCCCTTCACCGAGAGTCCTGGGACAGGGCACGGTGAATTCCAGCCTCCCTTCACCGAGAGTCCTGGGATAGGGCACGGTGAAATCCAACCCCCCATTCACCGAGAGTCCTGGGATAGGGCACGGTGAATTCCAACTCCCCCTTCACCGAGAGTCCTGGGATAGGGCACGGTGAAATCCAACCCCCTTTCAACAAGAGTCCTGGGATGGGGCACGGTGAATTCCAGACCCCCTTCACCGAGCGTCCTGGAATAGGGCACGGTGAATTCCAAACTCCCCCTTCACCGAGAGTCCTGGGATAGGGCACGGTGAATTCCAGACCCCCTTCACCGAGAGTCCTGGGATAGGGCACGGTGAATTCCAGCCTCCCTTCACCGAGAGTCCTGGGATAGGGCACGGTGAATTCCAGACCCCCTTCACCGAGAGTCCTGGGATAGGGCACGGTGAATTCCAGACCCCCTTCACCGAGAGTCCTGGGATAGGGCACGGTGAATTCCAGCCTCCCTTCACCGAGAGTCCTGGGATAGGGCACAGTTAATTCCTGCCTCCCTTCACCCAGAGTCCTGGGATAGGGCACAGTGAATTCCAGACCCCCTTCACCGAAAGTCCTGGGATAGGGCACGGTGAATTCCAGCCTCCCTTCACTGAGTGTCCTGGGATAGGGCACGGTGAATTCCAGCTCCCCTTCACCCAGAGTCCTGGGATAGGGCACGGTGAATTCCAACTCCCCCTTCACCGAGAATCCTGGGATAGGGCACGGTGAATTCCAACCCCCCTTCACCCAGAGTCCTGGGATAGGGCACGGTGAATTCCAGCCCCCTTTCACCGAGAGTCCTGGGATGGGGCACTGTGAATTCCAGACCCCCTTCACCGAGAGTCCTGGGATGGGGCACGGTGAATTCCAGCCTCCCTTCACCGAGAGTCCTGGGATGGGGCACGGTGAATTCAAACCCCCCCTTCACCCAGAGTCCTGGGATAGGGCACGGTGAATTCCAGACCCCCGCTTCACCGAGAGTCCTGGGATAGGGCACGGTGAATTCCAGCCTCCCTTCACCGAGAGTCCTGGGTTAGGGCACGGTGAATTCCAACCCCCCTTCACCGAGAGTCCTGTGATAGGGCATGGTGAATTCCAAACACCCCATTCACCGAGTCCTGGGATAGGGCACGGTGAATTCCAAACCCCCCATTCACCGAGAGTCCTGGGATGGGGCACGGTGAATTCCAAACCCCCCTTCACCGAGAGTCGTGGGATAGGGCACAGTGAATTCCAACTCCCCCTTCACCGAGAGTCCTGGGATAGGGCACGGTGAATTCCAACTGCCCCTTCACCGAGCGTCCTGGGATAGGGCACGGTGAATTCCAGCCTCCCTTCACCGAGAGTCCTGGGATAGGGCACGGTGAATTCCAGCCTCCCTTCACCGAGAGTCCTGGGATAGGGCATGGTGAATTCCAGCCTCCCTTCACCGAGAGTCCTGGGACAGGGCACGGTGAATTCCAGCCTCCCTTCACCGAGAGTCCTGGGATAGGGCACGGTGAAATCCAACCCCCCCTTCACCGAGACTCCTGGGATAGGGCACGGTGAATTCCAACTCCCCCTTCACCGAGACTCCTGGGATAGGGCACGGTGAATTCCAAACCCCCCATTCACCGAGAGTCCTGGGTAAGGGCACGGTGAATTCCAAACCTCCCCCTTCACCGAGAGTCCTGGGATGGGGCACGGTGAATTCCAGCCCCCATTCACCGAGAGTCCTGGGATAGGGCACGGTGAATTCCAAATCCCCCATTCACCGAGAGTCCTGGGTTAGGGCACGGTGAATTCCAGCCCCCCATTCACCGTGAGTCCTGGGATAGGGCACGGTGAATTCCAAACCCCCTTCACCGAGAGTCCTGGGATAGGGCACGGTGAATTCCAACTCCCCCTTCACCGAGAGTCCTGGGATGGGGCACGGTGAATTCCAGCCCCCTTCACCGAGAGTCCTGGGATAGGGCACGGTAAATTCCAAACCCCACATTCACCGAGAGTCCTGGGTTAGGGCACGGTGAATTCCAAACCCCCCTTCATCGAGAGTCCTGGGGTAGGGCACGGTGTATTCAAACTCCCCCTTCAACGAGAGTCCTGGGATAGGGCACGGTGAATTCCAACTCCCCCTTC